>NW_027505489.1:22500-125922 GCF_021521415.1 Bidens hawaiensis | reverse complement strand
GGGGTGTTTGGTAGAGGGATTTGATTGGGGAGAAATGGAATTAGAAATATTTCTCCGACCACCACCCCGTCTCCGGCCGCCACCCTCGTCTCCAAGTCTGCAACAGCCACCTCGTCTCCAAGTCTGCAACCACCACCCCGTCTCCGCCGTTCGCAGTGGTGAACACAGAGATGGTAACCGGTTGTAGGTTGCAGGTGGTACGGGTGAACGGAGATTAGGGTTTCAAGTGGTGGTTCGTGGTAGGTTAGGGTTTTCAGATGGTCGAGTGATTGTGGTCGCAGGTGGGTGACAGTGGTGGTGGAAATCGGCGGTGGTCGCAGGTGGCTTCTGATTATCATCATCATCATCGCCACCACAACCACCACCACAAAATCTCCAAAGAGGCAGTGATGACAGATCTGAGCCTCCTTTTTCTATATCTTATGTTACAAAAATTTGAATCTTTTTAATTTCTTGTGTACTGTGGTTGAAGAAGGGGATTTGGTGGCGGCAGCCGGTGGTGGTGGGCTGTGGTTGAAGAAAGGGCTGTGGTGGTGGTGGTGGTGCTGGTGGTGTGGGGCTGTGGTGGTGGGGCTGGTGGTGGTGGTGGTGCTGGTGGTGGTGGGGCTGCGGTGGTGAGTGGTGTCAGGTTGGGTGGAGGTGGGGTTGGGTATGGAAGAGTTCTCTGTTTATTTTCTCGTGTACACGAGAAATGATTCTCATTCTCCATACCAATTCTCTATCTCTACAATTCCATTTCCATTTCTATTTTTTCTCCTTTTCCATTCTCTGTACCAAACACCCCCTTAGAGTTAGGGCTGCTAGTTAGTAAAGAAAAGTAATAAATGCTCTTAAATTATTTTTGATTTGTGAACAGTTTGCTAGTGAACAGTTGTAGTACGCTAATCAAAAGACCGGACTCTAAAAAACCCAAAACCGAATATTCATGTCGAGCAGACTCTTCAAATACGCTGACATGGCAAAACTACAAATTAAGAGGATTTTAGTGACCTTAATCAGAATGTAAATTCATTAAGCACATTATGTTAGATCATATATAAAAATGGTTTATTAACAATGAGAATTGTTACAAGTATTATTTATTATAGAGGTAGGGTAGTGAAGCTATCCGCGGATTCCTAATTTGACCCGCGAATTGTCAATAAACATCCGCGAGAGGAACACGTGGACCAGAACACTTGCAGTCATAACAAGACCAGCAAAGTCACCCACGGTTCTGAAAACACGCTTCGTGGGTCTCCACCACAAACCGCAGATCACCAATGAGTATCCGCGGGAGGAGCCCGCAAGCAACACAAGGGACTCATCACGCGCATGATTCCCACGTGATATGGAAGAGTAATTGTAACAAACTATTTCTAGAAGATTCCCCCAATATCCCCTGATAGCGATATCGACCAATGGAAAGAGGACACCTGGACACGTAATGACCATCCAACGATGTGCACAGATAATGGCTGTCACATCCAGTAAAGGCTTTCACATCCAGTAAAGGCTTGACACGTGTCCATTCAGGTGAAGGAGGAATATTACGATAGTGACAACTCCACCAATCACCTTCCCCCACCTTCGGCTATAATTACCAAGTTCATCCACTTTAGGTATTCATTCACTCCCACATGCCTTACGCAATTACTGGTATTTGTATCGATTACTCCGATCAATACAGTTACTTATTCTCACGCCGGAGGGTGGTTACGGGAAGACCCCTCATCGTGTTCTTCCCGTGACGAGACTCACGGTGTTCTGTTTTGCAGGCAGATAGTTTGGATCTGACTTCATTGTTATTCAGTAGACTCACATCTGAGATAAACGTAGGTTCGGACTATTCAGTTCAGACTTGTGTTTCTTCAAGAATGTAAATTCATTAAGCACATTATGTTAGATCATATGTAAAAATGGTTTATTAACAATGAGAATTGTTACAAGTATTAATTCAGTGGCCTTATATCATAGTCTCGAATGGTACTGGTACTGGTACTGGTACTGGTGTATGGTATATTATATCGTAGTCTCGAGTGATCCTGGTACTGGTGTATATAGTATAAAGGTGTAAATAAACATTTTGGACAATGTGGTCAACCATATTTGTAGTTATGAAATTTGAACTATAATATAGTAATATATTCATGTCATAAAATGTGACATGATCATAATGATGGCAAGATGATATTTTTAGCATTTACATATTATGGTAATAGCGTAGCATGGTTTTAGATCAATGTAAAAACTTAATCGATTTTTAGCAAACATCGCGATACCGATATTGGTATTACTAAAACGGGTACCGACACTCATTTTCATTTTCTTTGATCGATGTAAAACACATGTAGACATTCTTTTGGGCATACCACAACTTTATTTTTTTGGGTTTTCTCTTTTGGTTTGATATAGCAAATGCTGGTATCGTAACGAACATAGTCAAAACTAACCAAATTTCCGTAGCATCGCGCAGTGAAATCTCTCTAGTTATTTTTTAAGCAATAAGAAAATGGTTTAAACTGTTAAAATCAAACAATTAAACCGTCAAACTATCAAAATCGCACGGATCAACCAACCTACTTAATTGACACACATTGTGTCGTTTCTCGAAATCTTAGTTGGCTAGTTTAACCCATAAATTCACCCTATGAGTTAAAACTTAAAACTTAAAATCATAAAAACGTGATGAATTTGAAGAATAGCAGCCAATAACTAAATCATGTGCATCACTGTAGATCGAACTCAACCTTCCAAAGTTGATGAACATTTTCTTTTTTCTGTACACATGCAAATTAATGTTACTGTAGCAACTAATTAATATCTTTGTACTTTCATATTCAATCTCTCTCTCTCTCTCATCATATATATCTATACACACAAAGCATTTACAAAACTTGTTCTTGGAAATAATGGGAAGATCACCTTGTTGTGAAAAGGCAGGGCTCAAGAGTGGGAAATGGACGCCCGAAGAAGATGAGATATTGGTTAAGTACATTCAATCAAACGGTGAAGGTTCTTGGAAATCTTTACCCAAAAATGCTGGTACCATTTACATATTATTTATATAACATATCAATTTATAAATTTACTCATACTTCACGGATATCTTATTATTGAAAGGTTTATTGAGATGCAGAAAAAGTTGTAGATTGCGATGGATAAACTACTTGAGAGGAGATTTGAAAAGAGGTAACTTCAGCGTTGAAGAAGATGAAAAGATTGTCATGTTACATAACGTCTTTGGAAACAGGTTTGTTAGTTCAATTCTCAACCTTGCACATGTAGATATTAATTAATGATTCATCGTTCATAAACAACTGATGAATGAATCAAAAAGAACTCAAGCATTTTCTTTGTTTTCATTAATGTTTGTCATTTATGTTCGTTCATTTACGTTCCTTTATGTTTGTTCATACATATTCGAGTGGAATATTAACGAATGAACATAAATGCACATGCACAGGCCCGGCCTATGGGCAAGCCAAATAAGTCAGTGGTTTTGGCCCCCCATTATTTCTAGGCCTCAAGTTTATATATTTAAAACTAGGCTTTTTTATTAAGAACTTGTATAAAAAATAAAACAAAAATAAGGGCATAATCTAATGGTGGCCGATAGTTAGAATCCTAGATTATTTATAGTTAGATTTTTTTTTAATGTCAAATAGAATTCAAAAGTTTGATTCGGGTCATTCTAAAAGGTTAAAGAAATAAAAAAGTAATAACTCCGCAACTATAAACTTATTAGTTTATTATTGCGGTCGTAAGCCCGGAAAAGGAAAAGAGTTTACATCAAATAGATTTTTGAAAAAGGCCTCAATATTTTAATTCGCTTGAGGATTCCACGAACGTTGAGACGACCCTGCACATGCACACGCGTTTAATTTGGTAACAAACAAATTATATGAACCAGAAAATCCATTTATTTAGGTGTTTGTGTTCGTTTGTTCGGTTAAGCTTCGACGAACAAACACCGACAAGCTCCGTTAATGTTTCGTTTAGTTTGATTACATGAGTAACATGACTACTGCCATACAGTGATACTTGAGTCAGGTGCTTGTTGAAAGTCACACCTGACATCAGAAAAATGTCTTTGTTACTAAAACTATGAAAGTCACCTTAAAGGGCATTAATAGTCCATATGAAATTACTTTTAGTCAGTCAGTCAGTCAGTCAGATGCTTGTTGAGTGGTACCCGCTCCGCTCAAAATAAATACTCAAAGAATATATTTATTTTAAACAATTGGAGTTTAGAATAAAAAGTATTAAATAAAAATAATTACAGCTTTTCTAGTTAAAAGATATTCACAAAAGCTATCATACTTTCTTGTAAATCAAAATTTGTAACACCATAAAAAGTTTGTTCATCAACTAACATCATAAAAAAATTCTCTTTAAAAGTTTATTCATCAAACAAGTATTCAACCACAAATAATTGCTGCATTATACAAAGTGACACTAAAAATAGGGGATTCAAAAGTCGAAGTTGATGCTTTGAAAATCTAAATTCATCATAATAATATTCAATATTTATCCATCTTGATTCATTCTAAACCTAGATTGTCATTTCCGATTGTTAATCAACAATCAATTTCAATCCCGTTCCAATTCATATTTCATCAACAATCAATTTTAGATTCGCATCTCATCATTAATCAAGTTCAGTTATAACTATTTCCAAAATCAAAATCGTTTGATTCTAATTTTTTTATTCACAAGGTTCAATATCGTATTTCTTTTACATTTGCACGTTTACATTAATATTGTAACGTAACAATTAAAGTACGTAAATTCGTTTAAGTTACTAAAGGGTTCCTTGAATATTTTGTGTAGGTGGTCGATGATAGCTAGCCATCTACCCGGGTGTACAGATAATGAGATTAAAAATCATTGGCACACTCGTCTAAGTCGCCAGAGTTATCGTTTCTCCATGAACAAACACAAGATAAACACATCAATAGATATAGATAGCCTGATTAATCAAAAGAAAAGAAGAGTTGGTCGTGTCAGTCGCAAACTCGCAAAAAAGTATAACAAGAGTGAGGTTCTCAAAAGTAACAAGACACCTTCATCAGCCATCAAAAAATCAAGCCCACCAACAATGATGATCAACAAACAAGGGGATACGAATGTGGAGGATCATTCAAGTTTTGTCAAGAAAAATATGAAAGAAAGTGAAGTTTATGATAATGTTAATAGTGATGAATTGGAGCCAAACTGGTTTGAGTTTCAAGATATTGAACAATTTAACATTGATTGTTTTTTAACAGGCGAAGCTATGAATTCTGTTGGAGCATCGAACATCTATTACGAAGACCAGATAGAACTTAATTTTGGAAATCATAAGAAAAATGAGAGGATTGATGATAGAGAAGTTGAAAACTTGAACTTAAATTCTTCAAAAACAATGGAAATTTGTTATGACAAGAATGTGAAGGATTGTTCAATTTTTGTTGCAAAACATACTAAAGAAAATCAAGTTTACGATAATGTTACTAGTAGCGAGTTGGAGTTGAATTGGTTAAGGCTTCAAGGTGATGAATTGTCCAACATCGATTATTTTCGGGAAGGTGAAGCTATGGGTTCGAATGTAGTTCCAATCAACCATGATGAGGGTCAGATAGATAAATGGTTGGCGGAAATTGAAGTTGAAAATCTTAAGAAAAATAAGAGGAATATTGATGAGAGGAATGTTGAAGGGAGAGAAGATGAAAACTTGAACTCAAGTAGTTTAAAAACAATGGTGTTTGGTTACGATAAGGCTGGATGGGATGTGGAGTTTGACTTTACACAACTTAATATGTGTGATGAAGAAGATGGCATGTTGGTTTCATTATGGGAGGATGCCAATCTTTAAGCACAACAAGTATAAGGATGGGATGGGACTAGTGGCTATTCCAAGAATAATTTTCAAGGTTGATAGAAATTTTATGATGTATGGCTTTCGGTCTGGTAGGGTTACATGATAAAAGGATAAAATCAAATTCATTATGTAATACATAGTAAAAATATGTTAGTCTTCATGTAGCATCCGTTGACTTAGGAGTCATTTTAATAAATAAAAGAGTGTTTATTATATTCTGGGTTTAAATAATTTAATTATGGGCTAGGGTGGCCATGGGCATAATTATGAGCTTCGAGGGTAGATCATTAGTATAAATACCAGCCTTTAACCCTAAAACAAGCCTCTCTCAAAGATCCAAAATGGCGAGTATAAAGAAGGATATTCTATCAGCTTTGTGCAAGAATCAAGCGAGAAACGAGATTTGGCCTCAAATATCATAAACAAGTGCTCATATAACAAAACTATACAGTTTTGAACCCAACAATACTCCCTAGCTATTTGTTGATGAATGATGCATAGACCAAGTGTTACAAAGATAAAAAGAAATTTTAACTATGGCATCTTCAAGTATTCGGTCTTTTTCAAGTGTGAGTGTTTCAATTAGTTCAACCCCTAACTGGCAAATTTAAGGTAATTAGATTGAACCGCCAGAGGTACGGTTTCAATGTATAATACTATAAAATAATACCAATTGTGAATTTATTGCTTCCCGAAATGGAATTTTGAATTGATTAAGAGAGTTACTTTTTGGTAATTGAAGAGACTAACATTATATAGTTTCTGAACCAAATATTACAATTCACAGACTCACAATTGAGGAGGTGAAATAGTATATATCTAAGAATCTTTGATAAGTTTCATGGGGTTTGTTTGTTGCTATCAACAATTACACTCACACTTTTGCCAACAGAAGAAGAGGAGGAGGAGGTAATTAATTACACATCTATGTAAAGAAATGGTCATGCTAAATACTTAACATATTTGTATTTGTATCACTGCAGGACTTGATTTCCGCTTTCCTGTTGGAGCGCCATTTTGCCATCTCATAGTTTTGCTACCTCAAACTTGGGAGAACTGAAGATTTGATTAGAAGGGGTTGCCGATGGATCAGCTTAGCTGCATTTTTGAAAGGGTGAACCACGAATTTTCTTGGGTATAGTATATTATTATACATGTTGATCAATGCTATGCAAATACGTCTAGCTAATTGTGCCTTATTGTTGATGATGTCATGTGTTGGACTCACGGTCACAGATTGAGGATATTGAATGGGCAATTGCTATGCAGAAAAAGGGAAAAGAAAGCATGTGATTGATAAGTAATTGGTCACCAATTCATGATTTATATATTGGTGAATATGTTATATATCATCAAAGATGGAATGTGGCTCAAAACACTAATCACTAGCAAGTAAATATGATAATATATGTATTTTTACATTTAATGTTTTCTAATCGTGCGCAGATTGATATTCTAAAAATTTGGACACTTCAAGCTTGAAGATGCTTATACTTTTATATGTATGCATAAATTTTTTATTTATGAAAGTCCTATATATTTTACCTACATTTTAGACAAAATTTCAATACTTTTGATGCATGGTTTGGAAAAGACACAAAGTACTTTAGACTATGTTCAAAGTACAAAAATATCAACAACAAACCCAAGGTTAGTGTTGACTAGATCAATTTGTTTGTTAATTAACAAGCTTCTGTCTTTTTTGCATGTCATGACTGGACAGAAGACAAATACCTTCAGGAACAAAAGGAGAAAAAGGTAATTTTTCCATGAATCCATATACATGATTAAAATTATTATCTTTTTTCTGAAAGTTTAGTGATTTTTTTATTACTTAATCTAGGCAACGGCTGAAGAGCGCATGAACCAAAATATGAATATCATTAAAGAGGTTCTTTACACTGATTCTATTGGTAAGGTTTTTATCCAAATAACTTTCATTAGTTAAATATATTTATTTCCAGTTGGTAATATTTATGGATGTGTCGGTTACACGTTAAGCTGCAATTTCTTCTATTTTGACAATAACTTTTCGTGTTCGTTTGTTTAAAATCTAAACGAACAGTTCACGAACATAAACAAACATAAATTAACATAACCGAACCACGATAAACGAACATAAATGACCACATATGAAAAAATGTAAATGACTAAATAAACGCACATAAATGAACAAGAACGAACAAATATAAAACCATTAAGTAGATGACTCATCCATAAACGCACATAAATGAACAAGAACCAACAAATATGAAACCATTAAGTAGATGACTCATCCATATAGTATTTAATTATTATCTTTTACTACGTAAACGAAAATAAACAAACATAAACGAAATAAATACATAGACAATAAACGACCATTTACAAACATAAATGAACGAATGAAATATGTGTTCATGTTCGTTCGTTTGATTAAACGAACACATTTTTTTGTTCATGTTCCTTCGTTTATTAAATAAATGAACATAAATGAACTTTCAGTTTGTTTACAGGCCTATATATAACAATATTAACGCATGCAGTTTTCACTACTTTACATTGAACCATAACTCATTTTACATATAAGGGAATAATATATTTTCATGTAGGATCCAAAATTGCTTAATATGCTATTTGCCCAATGTTCTAAACTTATGCTTCAAGAGCTTTCCTCTATCTTTGATGGGTCTGTAAGAACAACAGCTGAAGCACATGATGACTTAAAAGCTACTTTAGCTCCAGAGGTAAGTTTGGTTTTATGGCAGCATTTATATCTTGAGTTCAATTATATAATTTGAAACTAGTCATTGCAACCAGCAATTGTTTTTTGTTCGCTGTTTCACAACTGAATTATTTATTAATTTCAACTAATATGTTTCAATTTTATCACATTTTTTAATAAATAATTATGTTTAGTAACAAATTAAGTTTCTTTCGTTTTCTGTTTCGATCACTAAATGGGCGGGTTGGGTCGGGTCGGGTCGGGTGACGCGTCAAAACAGGTTCATCTCAGACTTGATTTGGTTAAATGGGTTCGGGTGAAAATGAGTTCATGTTAAAACGGGCCACTTTTTAAAAAAATCAATTTAGTTCACGTCAAGACGTTCCATTAAAAAAATTAGGTTCAAGTTAAAGCAGGTAGGTCGGATTGGGTGTCGGGCCAATACAGGTTCGAGTGGACTGAGTTCGTATGAAAACGGGCCAGTTTAAAAATATTAAATCGGTTCGGGTCAAGATGGGCCACCTAAATAAACCAACTTGGTTCGGGCCAAAATGGGCTACCTAAATAATCAATTTGGTTCGGGTTAAATTGAGTCACTTAAAAAGTCATTTGGTTTGGATCAAAACGGGCCACTTAAAAAAACAATTTGGTTTGGATCAAAGCAAGCCGCTTTGATTTGAAATCGTTACATCGATTTGGAAAAAAAAAACAATAATGGTAACTTTATAACATGATGATGAAGTACATAATTTGCAGGTTTATTGTGGCAAATAAATAATGGTAACTTTGTAGCACGATGATAAATCGTCATATGGCTAAGCAGTGTGCACTTATCTATACTGCCGTATTTGAAGAATGTGTGTCTCCATTTTATCATTGTCGTGCACAACTATGCTCAACAATCTTTTTTGATCAACTGATTTAGACACCCAGTTTTCATGTTTTCTAAAGCAAGGTATTCATATATGGTTTTCTAACTTATTTGCTGATTATTGTGACTTGAAATTAGTTTTTAATGTTGCGATGAATATTTTTATAGGTAAATACTATAATGACTAATTAGTCTTCTTTATGTCGCAGTTGCAAATGGAATACCTTCTATACCGTTAATGCAAGTGAGGCATTGTGTGATAGATATTTGCATTAGTATTCTTTATTCTTATCGAAAATCTAATGCGATGGTTTTGTCATCTGGATAGCTTATTCTTATTTTATGCAATGGTTTTGTCATATGGATCGCTAGCCTTTATATCGTATGTTTTTTTTTCTTTCAATAAAGGGCTTTTGAATGTACAATTATGCTTTCATCTCGCAAGAAAAGACAAAAGAAAGAGGGGTAATATGGTAATTTTAGAAGCTTTCATGCCATCAAGTTACCATTTTTAGTTAACGAGTCTAAATGAGCTAACTTAATAAACGGGTCAAACTCATCATTTGTAGTAAACGTGTCACACTCGTCATTTTCAGTAAACGAGTCAAAAATATCATTTTCTGTAAATGGTTCAAAATTATAATTTGAGTAAATGGGCCAAAAAATCATTAATTTTGACTATTTTTGTCAAAATTTGTTTTAGGAGATGGGATGACTTTTTTTTTTGAATTTTGACTTTTGGTTAGTTAGGTGGCTTAAATTACAGTGGTTTTTGATCTTTTTGTAAAACGTGTAACCCTTTTGTTGTAACACATAAATATATAAACATGATATATGAAGTAATAACTTATATTTGCTATTCTTGTGAGCCCGTACCTCCTAGAACGTATTGGGCCGTATATGCTATTAATTTAATGCAGTTGTAACATTTTTGTGTTGATATTCCTGTCCACCGGACGGGTAAACCACTAGTTAATTATTATTAATGTATATAATTTACAAGTTTGGTTCCGCAAGTGGCCATTTGCGGCACCGTATTGGTTGGTGATTTTTTTAGTTCAGTTATCGTAATAAACGTACTGGTCGGTGATTTTTTTAGTTTAGTTACCATAATAAACTAATGGAAACCCACCAAACACCATTTTTTTTTGTTTTGTTCCGGGACCATAACAAATCTGAAAGGAACCGGTCGACGCTACCGACCGACCCCCTCCAAATTGGTCGTTGGTCCACCTCAAGTTTTATATTTTTTCGTTTTTTTAGTTCCGGTACCGTAAGGTATTTAATTAAAACCGACCAAATTCGTGCCAAGTTACCGCCTCAATGCTTGGGACCGGCAACGCTTGGGTTTTACCACCGCCCGGGTTTGCCAACCAAATAAACATCATCTTAAATATATTGTTTTTCTTATATGCTAATGTTTTTTATGTTAATTTGACGAATTAATTTTTTGGGTTTTAACTCTCAAATTTTACCAATGGTGTCTATATCGTAACGAACGCAACTCATATTGGCCGAATTCGTGTTGACTCAACGTCGTAACGCTCGGGTTTTACCAATGCCCAGGTTTCAACGCTGGGGCTTTGCCAACTGTCTCGGCGCAACGCGCCGGGTAGAAAAACTAGTATAGAATAAATGAGAACTTTGGCAACGTAATAGTATTATTGGTCCACTTGGCGATGTGAGATTGGCCAAGTAGTTTTTTGTTGTTTTATATTTGATAAAGAAATTGTTATTCGCGTCAACTCATCGCGGAAACGCTCGGGTTTTATTAACCCGGTTTTACCGACCTTTTGTGTTTTAGTTCTAGTAGTGTAACGAACGTAAACGGAATCAACAAAATTTGTGTCAACTCACCGCCGCAGCGCCCATGACTGAAAATGCTAGGGTTCTACAGACTCACCACCGCAACACTCGGTACTTACAACACTTTGGTTTTACCAACACTTGGGTATTACATGCCCTTTGTTTTAGTTTCGATACAGTATCAAATGTAACCGAAACTGACCAAATTCGCATCGACGAATGCCCAGGACCGACAAAGCTCCTGTTTTACCAATGTGTGGGTTTTACCGACCTATCGTCGTCGTAACGAACATAACAAAACTAGCCGAGCGTCGATTTTTTTAATGTTTTAGTTATGGTGCCGTAACGAACATGTTGGAAACTTACCGAATTTGATTAGACTCACCTCCTCAACTCGCAGTATTGATAACGATTGGGTTACCAACACTTGAGTTTTACCGACCGACATCATTCCATTAGTCCACCTCAATTTTTATAATTTTTTGTTTTACTTCCGGTATAATAATGCATGTAAATGAAACGAACCGAATTCGTATCGACTTACCATATCAACGCTTAGACTGACAACAATTGAGTTTTGCCGCTGCCTGTGTTTTACCGGCCTATCCCGGCGCAACATGCCGGTAAATTTCTAGTTAATAATATATGTTAACGGACATTGGCACAATCCTAGCCCAACTATGTTACCGAGGCCAATCAGATAAAGTCATAAAACGCAATTGAACTTAACATATGGCTGACCATTTGAATTCCTTTTAACACCCGATTGTATCATAAACATCCTTTTCTACACTTTGAATTTGAAGATATATATAATAAAAGTCAAAGATCTTTATTTATACCAAAATACGATGTTACACTACGCCTCTATAAAGTCCTATTCTTGATTAGTAGTCTAACAAATTATGCTTAATTCACTCATCTCAAATTCGTTTGGATATGCCTGTGAGGGTTTCCATAATGGCGTTGTCTATCTCAACTTCAAATGACTAAACCTTTTCAACCTCCCCCTCCCCCCCCCCCCCCCCGGGTCAATCTTATCTGATATACCATTCATCTTAATACTAAAACTTCATTTTTTTATTCGATCCAACTTGGTGTACCCACACATCAACCTCAACATTCTCAATATCTGCTAGCTATAGCTTATGCGTATGTGTCTTCTTGATTACACATTAATTTGTTTAGTATAATATAGTTGGTTAAACTACAACCCTATGAAATTTCCTTTTTTTTTTAATTTGATTGAGAACCTCATGTCACATTATACCCTAATAATGCTTCCCTCTACCCAAGCAATCCATTTGTATGCATAGGCTACACCTCTATCTATATCCCCATCTTTAGATATAAGTAATCCTAAATATTTGAACTTGATTGACTACAAAAACTACTTAACCTTCGATGGTGATTTGGACGTCATCATCGTCAGTTACACCACCGAAATCATAATAAAGATAATCAGTCTTAGCATGATTTAACTTGAAACCTTTGCTCTCTAAAGTTGTCCAATCATTCCTTTGATATCACTTTACCGGTACTAGTTGCTTGCTAAATACTTGTTTAACTGCCTAAGGTAGTGGAATTCTTCTGCATGATGCAACAAGAATTCAACTTCGGTCAAGCGTAATTCGGTCAATCATTACGGTAACGATTAGATACATACTAAAAACATCATCATCATCATCAACATCATCGTCGTCGTCGTCATCATCATATTTAGCTGGCTTCTCTTCATAAATGCATATACGCATCTTCATTAAACTAGCATAAAATATTTTTAATTAATACAATAAATGAAGATGCTTGATATTATCAACACACTTTAATCATCAAACTTATTTACTTATAATTACAATCTCATCCATTTAATACGTTTTCAATAGACACCCAAGTTCAAACTCCGCCAACAACATTTTGAAGGTGGAATGTGTGGCTCAACGAAGAAAAACTTGGAACTTTGTGATCTCCAATTTGATCATGAGGGACATCTGGGTTTTACCATAAGTGGGCTTTGAGCGGGTGCATTTTCCCCAAAACTGAAGATAGCTTGAAGACGCCTCAGAACTCTGTACGACTAGGTTACACTTTTGTTATTAGGTCAACCCATACGAAATACGTAGACAATTAATTCTCTCTCTGTTAGCTTGTCGTTAAAAAAGAATACGTTTACAAAAAAAAACACATGACCGATGGCGCCTGAGAAACTCGGTCACAGCACAGATACAGAATACATATCCACGTCATCAACTTGCTAACCCAGTGAATAGACCGTCACGCAAAAACCACATGACCGCTGTGACTCAGAATCCCATTAGATATTGCGATGCAAAGCCCCACCAACCTCTTTTTCCCAACCGCCAAGGCATCAACAAATCAAATCATATTCGAACCTCTTCATCTCTGCAAATATTAATATTATTATTATTATTATTATTATATCAAAAAGCTTTCCCCATTTTCCGGCCAGATTCCGCTCCGGTTACCGAACCACGCCGGCGAGTTATTCGAATCTCAATCAATTAGATTGTGGAATCGTCCTTCTATTTCTATTTCATCAACGGATTCATTTGTAAGTAATATTTAGGGTTTCATTTCGTAATGTAATGCTGGTCGTGTGCATTTAGGCGTATTGTTAATTCATCATCTTGCTGAATAATGAAATCAAACGTATATGTTATAAAGGATTTGTTGATGATCTTCGTGCCGGATATTATTCGTATTTGACCTAACAATGTTAGTTTGATTGACTTTTACACAATTTTGTTAGGTTTTGTGGTGGAGGAAGGGTATATTAGGAAATAGATATCTATTTTTTTATTGTTATGTTTTTTGCTTATAGATTCTAGATTGAAGAGTTTTCTTATTGGAAGCTTTCTCTTTGCGTGAAATGCCTTGAACGTTGGGACCGAAAACAGATTGACGCCTAGTTTTCTATGAGGAATCAAATCAAAGCTGATAATAAGTCTTTTAGTTTTGTACTTTTTCAACGAGGAATCAAATAACAATCTCATTTTTGCAGAAGTTAGTATGCTTTATCATCAATCAAAGCTCATAAGTCTTTTAATTTTGTAATTTTGACAATTTGACATGGAATTATGTTTCGGTTATGTAGTTTTTCGGTGTGGAATTGAATCAAAGCAATAATGTGAAATCTTGTTAAAAAATGCTTAATATATATATTAGTATCAGTCTCATTTTTTGCAGAAGTTACTATACATTATCATCAGTGTTTTGACTTTTGATAATGTGAAATCTTTGCAGGCTTCTTTCTTGGTGTTGCTGGTTTGATCAACTTATTGGTTAACAGAGATTGATTGAAGTCTGTAAAAACATGGAATGGGCCTGCTAGTTTTCAGTTTTGATTTGTTCTAAATGAATGTATTGCACAAGATTAAAATTCAGCATAGTTGTAATCAATCAAATAGCTGATCTACTTTATGAGTTAATGCTTCATTGAAACAGTTGTGGGATTAAGCAGATGTTTCTGGTTAGATGGAGGGCAGTGTTTCTTTTTCTTTCTTTTTTTCTTACTTTGGCAGAGTCCTCGACTGGACCGTGGTCAATTTGGTCAGCCAACCTTGGTGCTGAGCAGTCATCGGTTTTCACCTGGACAATATTGAGTGCAAGCATTTGTGTACTTGTTGCTCTTTTTCTTTCCACGTATCTTATCTTTGAGCATTTAGCTGCTTACAATCAACCTGAGGTTTGATATTGCATATATCTTAATTCCTTACAAATTTTGAGTTTTGCCTTTTACATCACTAGTTTTTGCGTTGTCTTTGATTTCTGAAATTTACATCATTTACTTTCAGTAATAGCGTTCATATGGTCTTTCTGTTTTTTAACATCTCTAGCTGATGATAGTGAAAATTAATTTGTTTTCAGGAACAGAAGTTCTTAATTGGGATCATTCTGATGGTTCCTGTTTATGCATTGGAATCGGTAAGGGGACCTCGTAGCGGGTATTCTGTTTGTTTATCTACAGAAGTTATAAGTAAACATTAAATTTGTAAAAGTAAAGCTTGCTTGTGATATTTATGGTAACACAATAAGTAATGGATTGGACAGGTTGTTATCTTTCCGAAATTTGCCTTCTGCTATTGAGTGATATAAAAAGAAATATTTATGAGTGCGCTGACGATCTGCTTGATTGGAAAGTGATTGATTTTATTCTGTTCTCTTTTTCTGTATTCTGTTCAGTGAGGTTGAGGAATTTTGATGGAATGAATTATTGATGATCAAATACGACAATCAATAGAGAGAATTTTTTTTACACATTATGAAGAAGCTTGTATATGTTATAATAAGAATAATTATGATTCTTGTATCCCTACACTCGTCTTTGCTTCTCTTTTAATTGCGGTTGATGATTTACTCATAATACTCTGGATTCTGTTCTGCTTACAAACCATTTTTCTGTCAGTTTAGTCTTTTTGAATTTGTTCGCAACTTGTAGTCATATGCAATGATAATGCCTGAGCTTTTGAACTTGTTTGCAACTGATTTTGTATTCAGTCAGTCATATGCAATGATCATGCCTAAAATTCACTTTTCCAAATTGTACAGTTTATGTCACTATTGGATGCAGATGCTGCATTCAACTATGAAATAATCAGAGACTGGTATGAAGCTTTTGCATTATATTGCTTTGCGAGATATCTCATAGCCTGCATAGGTATGTTCTTGAAAGATCCTCATGAGACTATTGGTGTTCTGGACATAACACTTGCCAATGTTTTAGCTTTCTGTTTAGGATTCAAAAAGAATTGAAAAAAAGTCAGTGTTACTGATTCGAAATATCCAAAATTGTCTATTATGTACGAATATGCTAAAGTCAAAGTTGCAATGTTTACATATGAATGGGTCGATTTGGCTTATGTTCTATCCAAACTTACCAATGTTTTAGCTTTCTGTTTAGGATTCAAAAAGAATTGAAAAAAACTCATCAAATTTGTCTATCATGTACGAATATGTTAAAGTCAAAGTTGCAATGATTACATATGAATGGGCCGATTTGGCTGATGCTCTATACAGGGTCAAATGGGTGACACTAAATAAAAATAATAAAATGCAAAATGTGTTGAAAGTGTGTTTTTAATGCATAAAGCCTTTTAAATATTTTAATTTAGTAAATTTGATTAGAGTTGTCATAAATTGAACTTTCAAATCATATTCTGCAGACTACACACTGGTTCCTTATCAAGAAGTTGAAATTTTTGAAAAGAATGTGTTTCAGAGCAACCCTATTTAGCATTCTTGTAAATTGTTCTCTCTTTTTGATTTTTCGTACATGGTTTTAACTCAATTTATGGTTATTGAAGGTGGAGAGGATAGTACTATTGAGTTCATGGAAAGTAATAGCCGGATTAGCCACAGCATACCTCTTATAGAAGAATCATACACTTATGGAATTGTGGAACACCCATTTCCACTGAGTTGTTTCCTGAAAGAATGGTATCTTGGTCCTGAATTCTACCAGGCTGTAAAAATTGGCATTGTGCAATATGTATGGACTACTTCTGTGTATTTTAATAATATGTTTCCTGATTGATTCATATCTTAATCTGATCAAAATTGCCTGATTGCAGATGATTTTGAAGCTGATCTGTGCGCCGTTAGCAATGTTATTTCAGCTTCTTGGTGTTTATGGTGAAGGGAAGTTCGAATGGGGATATGCGTAAGATACTTTAGCATTCTAATAATTTTTAATCAGATTTGTCACACACTCATAACATCCATTATTCCAGCTGATTATGCGATTCTGTTTATAGGATATTATATAATCACTTTCAAAACACACATCCAAACACCCACTTAATCTAATTACAACAGCTTGCTTTAGAATTGTATATTGTGTACCGTATAGGACAAATGGCTAAAAGATCTTGTTTGCAAGTTGTTTCGCTCTTTCTGCAATGCTAAGGGGCTGTGTGTGCATGCATGCATATTCATATGTATATGCAAGGTTTGTTCAATATGGAACCAATTTTAAGTTAGAACTGCGAGAACAGCATAAAAGCTTGTAGATATTGCTCTAGCCTCTAACTATGATACATAAGGCGGTTCTGTAACTGGATAGCCGCCTCTCTTTCTATCTCTCACTATATCTTTAAAGCACCACGTCAAATTGCTTATGCGGTTCTGAAAGTTCTCTACTTAAAAATTCTTCTGCTTAATGCACCTCGTATGTGTATATATACATATATATATGTATGCATGTATATATATAGACGTGTGTGCGAGTGTGTATGTATGTATCTATATATATGTATGACACGCATGTGACGTGCATGCAGGTACCCGTACTTAGCAGTTGTTCTTAACTTCAGCCAGAGCTGGGCCTTATATTGTCTGGTGCAGTTTTATTCAGTAACCAAAGATAAACTATCACCAATCAAACCTTTAGCCAAGTTCTTGACTTTTAAGTCAATAGTATTCTTGACTTGGTGGCAAGGTGTTGCTATAGCCTTCCTTTTCTCAATGGGCGCCCTTAAAGGATCTTTAGCCCAGGAACTAAAAACCCGTATACAAGATTATATCATCTGTATTGAGGTATGTTTTCATTGCTTAAAGGCTAGGGTCTGTTGTGTAATTTTCAAAATGTTGAAGGGGTTTTAGCACTATTGAGTTCGTTACTTGTTTGAGCAGATGAGTGTTGCTGCCGTGGTGCACTTGTATGTTTTTCCAGCTGCACCTTACAAACGTGGAGAACGATGCGTACGTGATGTGTCTGTGATGACCGACTATGCATCATTAGGAACTCCACCCGATCCGGAAGAGGTTCAGGACTGTGAGAAAACACCGAGACTAATTCTTGCTTGCCATGAAGATAGACCGCGCCGTCCCAGGTTACATCAGAGTGTTCGTGATGTTGTCTTTGGAAGTGGTGAAATTGTAAGTTTTTATCCATTGCTAGTAATATATAGGGGTGTAAACAAGCCGGCTCAGGATT
Source organism: Bidens hawaiensis (assembly GCF_021521415.1). Taxonomy (NCBI): domain Eukaryota; kingdom Viridiplantae; phylum Streptophyta; class Magnoliopsida; order Asterales; family Asteraceae; genus Bidens; species Bidens hawaiensis. The sequence goes on along the minus strand of NW_027505489.1, from coordinate 107,744 downwards.
GACACGCTTATTATTAATTAGTTATTTAATTTTTGTTTATATACGTATATCAACATATCATTATATATATATATGTATGCATATATATATGTATGCATATGCATGTTTTGGATATCTTCAGAACTCCAAAAAGTTTAAGAACTTGAATAACTCTCAACACCAATCATTTTATTTATCTATTATTTATTTGAGGGTAGTTTTGTAATTTATTATTTGTAATTTTGTGAATACATATATGTAATCACAGGTTTACATAGTGTAATAACCAATTTACATATATGTAATCATAAAATTACATATAATAAATGACAAAACTACGCTTAAATAATATTAAATATATAAAAATGCATAAATAAAATGATTGGCTGTTAGAAGTTTTTAAGTTATTTGGAAGTTCTGAATGATCCAGATCCTATATATTTTTTATTTAATATATATTTATATATAGGTTAAGTTTTAAATACAAAGGATTGTTAACGTACGAAGGACTGGATATAGGCTGCATAATTAATAACATAGGCTGCTTATTATTTTTATAAGTTGCGTAATTATTTAACTTTATGCGTAATTATTTGTTATTGTGCATAATTATTCTCACATTAGCCCCCTTTGTACGATAACCTGTCCCTTTTTATATATACATATATCTATATATACATATATATGCATGTATATTACATTAAGTAAAGTTGTATATATGAATCTGGCTTGTTTAGACTCACAAGCCTAGCTAAGCATGTGCTCGTTTTATAAATGAGCTTATGTTTATATTCGGGTTCTCATTTAAGCTTGCCTTGATTCGAGCTTTTAGCGTGCCGATCTCAAGTATCTCACGAGCAAGTAAGCAACTCGACTTGTTTACACCCCCAGTAACATAAGCGGGTCTGGTTGGTTAACCCGAATAAATCCATTTGTTAATAAACGTGTCGAAAGTATATTAATTATTCTTACCTTATATGCTTGTGACAGATTGCAGACGACATGAAGTATACAGTTTCTCATGTTGTAGAGCCAGTAGAACGGGGATTTGCAAAGATAAACAGAACTTTTCATGAAATATCAGAAAATGTAAAACGACACGAGGATAGAAGAAGAGGCCCGAGAGATGACAGCCATCTAATTCCTTTAAATTCATGGACCAATGATTTTCCTCAAGTTGATGACGTGGAAAACGGCAGTTTTAGTGATAGCAATCTAAATGGTAGGCGACAAAGACAACAACCTAAGACGCCGTTTTCTTAACCATGTAAGACATCAAAATTGATTCCCTATTCATAACTATCATCAACATAACAATCAGTGTGCCAAATACGATTACGAATAGTAAGCTGTTTCAATAATAATATAATAAATGAAAATACTATCTACAGTTTCCTTAATTCCTCTCAGGGTATTTTTGTAATTTCACTTGTTGGGCATGTAGTATATATACATATGATTCAACTTCTGATGACAGTTTACTCTGTTTTCCAGGGTTTGATTAATTAAAAGCCACTGTACAAGTATGTTAGAGGGTAGCAACAAATTGATAAACTTAGGATATACGGATGCAGCTGATAATAGAGGTACTACTAACTAACTACTGATCTTGATATGTGTACTTGAAACGCAAATTGCTTGGTTTTTAAATGAATGATTGATTGATTGTATATATTTCATAGCAATGAACTTAAAATTGACCATGTCTGTGAGATTATTTTTAAGAATTTAAGCCAATGGTCTTCATGTGAAGTTTGAAAATTTCAACTTTTATGGTTGTGATATCAAGTCAAAGTTATTGGTTTTCTGTTTTCATTATGACCTGCTTTTTTCTTCCAGTAATCAGATGCTTATTATGTGTTAGTTAAGTGCTGGGGATTACGGCTGTGAATGTGATTTCGTAAATTACACGGATCATTCTTTATGCTAGGGTTTGTCATGAATTTAGTTCTTTCTGCTAGCTGCTGTTAGAAATATGTTAGTTCTTTTACTAAATGGCCAGTTTGCCCCTGAATTTAGTTTTTTCCGCTAACACGGTTATGTGATTAATACTACATAGCAGTATATCTTTAAACACAAGTTTCTTACGTTATTTAGAGCACGAGAACAGAGTATTACATATTCTTGTATCTCTAGTTTAGAAAATCCCAAAATTTATTTTTGAAAAACGCATGTGAATAGACGAGCATAGCTGTTTATTATTATTTTCACAAAACTATATGTAATACAATTATAGCTGTTTAATCTTATTTTCTATGGACCTATTTTGCTCAGCAAATGACATAACTACATGAAAGACAACTAAACAAACGTGTATTTTGTGTTAGACTTCTAGTCAATCATTTTTATAACAAGTATGCATTCAAATTCATTTTCAATCATTTGCTCTCCTTGACATAATATATAATCCTTTTGAAAATCAATCCTTTTGCTCATATTTCACGAAACCAAGGTCAAAGCAGTGAAGCACTACTCCAAGGCTCTAAACATTACTTCATTGGTTGTAAAAAGTCAGGCCATGAAGGGGTGCATGAGTGCATCTACGAAAGACCAATTCGATGACGAATAAGGAAGTCGAATGTAGGAATCATAGGGATTGATTATAAGTTACAGAAAAGCAATTTTAGCCTTTTTATGATTGTTGGTCACCGTCACCATTGTCTTGTTTTTGATAGTTGGTTTATGCCTCTTAATACAAGGACAATCTTTCTTCACATTGTCAAATTGGGCTTGGGTGAGTTTACTATATTCTTTTTGTTCCTCTTGTCATGAAAGGAGTGTGCATGTGTGATGTGTGAACCCTCATACAACAAAACCTTTGCAATAATGACATATATTTGTGTTTAGAACCTTTAATAGAGAAATTACAATGGAGCATATACGATTATACGAACCACACGTGTTGATGATGCTCTAACGCGGTCATTCCTTTCCCTAACGATAAGAAAAGGCTTAAATCTAGGAGATCCGGTCTTGTGTAGTAAGGCGCGATGCACAAATGCACAACCAAATGAAAGAAAATATCTTATGGGGGACCTATCTAATACCTCATACTGTTGCATTTTGATTACACCTAGTTTGATTGGCCTAAAGCAAGGAGATCCTTACATATCTGTCACTAAAGCAAGTCAAGTAAACATCAATATCTTATAGGTAGATAGTTCCTTACACATCTCTCATCAAGGCAAGTAAGCATCACCATCTTCTAGGTGAATGGTGCCTGTAAGAGAGAGTTTGCCCTCTTAAAAAATATGGTGTCAAAACACTTATAACTAGTGTCTTCATATTCAAACTGTGTATCTAACTAATATATTAAAGCAAAAACCAATTTGTCCGCTTGTCCTTCTCCTAGGGTGTCAACCTAATGTTCCATGTCATCCACTTTCCATGCTTATAATTTTCACATAATTAATCAATTAATTTTAATGCTAATGCTAATTAACATTTAAACCAATATATAACACAAGCATTGTTCAAACTTAAGAATTAAAGTTTTGAATTCATAACTTAACATTTACTTTGACTTTGTTACATATAATCTAATCTATACATCTTGTGGTTTTGTAGAAAACAATGTAAAGAATTCTTATGATAGCTATATATATATGTGTTTGAAATTTTTTCCACCCGTGTGTAACACGACCCACTATCCTAGTTGTACTTATATAGTAATAATGTTAGAACGAATTCTCCCGTATACAATATTTATTTCTCATATTGTCATAATGTCTTGAAATGTACCAGACTAACTCACATTTTAAGAATATAACACGCGAAAAAAATTTGACACGCAAATAAATAAACAGAAAGTGAGCCAAATACTTAACTTTTGAATGAGACTAAATGATACACCAGAATAAAACAGATGCAAATTGTGTTCAAGTATTTCATAGGTATATGTGAAACTCGTCTGACATGACTATAGAGGTATGCGATTTTCTATGTATTTTATGACTAAGTTTTTCCTCATATCTCTGTATAATATATCAAATCCATCTACTTCACATCACTAAAAAATAATACAATCTTTAGAAATAAAGAAAAAAGAAGAAAAAAAGGAAAAGAAAATATAATCAATTTTCTTAGGCCCAAGGAAGTGAACCTGCATATATTGAACCACTGCAATATCTAAACAAGCCTTCAATTTCAGGGCAACCATTAGGGTAAGGTATTGACCTATGAAACGGATCACGGCCGATCTTTTTGCGACTCAGTGAGCCAAAACACGCGTACGGGTCGTGTTCAAATTGAGTTCTCACTAATGCTTCCCCTTTTAATGCTGCTTCTCTTGATGACGTGGCAGCTGGAGTACCCAAATAGGAAAACCGTGACTCGGGGAACCGAATTGCAGACCGGTGCAAATTAACGAACCGTTCTTTCTTGAAATCATAGCCCACAACCTGTGTTTAACCAAAAACTATTTCATTAAGTAAAAAGTTCAAAATCTTAAAAATAAATTCAAGAACTTAGTAATGTTACAAAGGAAGCAATTTCGACCAGTTTAGTTATGAACGGGTCGATTTGGGTTATGTTTTATCTTAACAAGACAAATGGGGTCGATTTGGTTATGCTTTATCTTAAAAAGACAAACGGGTCGGGTAAAAAAAGGAGTTATTTTGACCCAGTTAGCTATAAGCGGGCTGATGTGGGTTGCGTCTATCTTAACAAGACAAATGAGTCGATTTTGGTTATATTTTATATGGGTCAGGTAAAAAGGACAGGCGATTTTGACCCGCTTAGTTATAAACTAGTCAATTTGGGTTATGTTTTATCTTAACAATACAAATGTGTCGATTTGGGTTATGTTTCATCTTGACAACACAAATGGGTTGATTCAGGTTATGTTTCATCTTAACAAGACAACGGGTCTGGTCAAAAATCATTGCTTAAAAGGTAACATGCAGAATGGGTTGAAACTTCAAAGATTTAGATCATTACAGTAACATTTGTTCTTCAAATCATATGCTACCCACTGATTATTTAAAAAGTAATAATTTGAAAAACATGTCTTTGCAGACAAACCCAACCCATTTGACCCGCTACTTAACACATTGACCCACTCATCTTACAAAAACATCTGGAAGCAAACTTACAGTAATATTTTGTGGAAAAGAGCCGGTAAGTTCCCTGAACCGACATACACTAAAGAGAAGATTCTCAAAACTGTCCCTCGCGTGCTCTTCTGTTAATGCTTTCCATCTTACCTTCTCTTGGTTGCCTGTATCCACAATAACAGAATAACGTTAAAAGAATCATTTAACCGACATATGTTGCAGATATACACAGTTAAGTGGCCTGATAATTAAATTAGCTTAAATTCTTATGCTAGAATTTAGATAAATATAACAATTGTTTAACAAGGTGATCCATCAATGAAATACAAAATGCATACAACAAACTAGCTTAATTATCATTCTTTTCGAATAACTTGTTACCATAGATAAACTCAAAACTCAATCTACTCATCATATGCAAGTCATAATAGATAATAAATCAAACAAAACAGATCAAAAAGACATATAACAACTTACCAAACCATCCTTTAGATTCAGCAACCATCCAGTAACTCTGCGCCTCACTTCTCGGCCCGTCATCTTTCCTCGTCTCACCACCACTAAACAACAACAAAGCATCCTCATCTTTCCCAGCCGCCTCAACCCCCTCCTTTATATGCGCCACAAACGTCAACGCCTGGCCCGGATTCTTCTGATACGACTCAAGAAACCACGAATCCTCCTTATCCACCTTGTCACAACTGCTACTAGTATATATAGAATGCCCTGCCAACATCACAAGGTTCCTAAGCTTCGGAAATGGATAACTTTCACCCGTCCCAATATTATATTTGCTAGCATTGTTCATCTTAGTTGTACTGATACCGCTCGTGTAAATGGAAAGAATAATGAGGGTGGCGATACCGAAGGACAAGAAGATTAACAGGATCATTACTGGATGGAGTTTGTAATAGTACATTATTTGGTTTCCGAATGATTTGATCATTGTAACCGGATGGAAATTGGGAAATGGTATGTGTTTGGGCTTTCTGGGTCGTCTAATGTTATTGGATTCTATATCGAAATCGCCTTTCGGGTACGCGTTGAAGATTTGGGAGTGTCTGAGGTGAATTGGTAATTATTGATCATAACTGACGGAGTTAAAACATAATATACCAATTATGGAATGAATCAACAGTGGATCGTGAGAAATAAAAACATTGGAAGTGCATCTGATCTGATGGAACTGGAAGAAGCAATTTCAGATCATAATACTTCAGTTGCTGTTGAGTTTGGAACACGGGAATGAATATGTCAACATATGATCACTGACCTCCCCCCAGGTTACAATATACAGTAAAAAGGACCCCTATAAAAGAATGTTTATTAGTTATACTTCTCGGCCCATCCTCTAAATTATCATGAGAGGTTTTTGTAAATTATATGATAGGAATGTGAATGAAGAAAAGAGAAAATTTAGTGTTTGTTTGTTTTTTTTTTAATTTGAGGGAAGTGTTTGTACGAGTGTTTTGAAACCAGGCCGGTCGTGACCCATGTAACATTCGTTAATTTTTAAACCTGAAACCCGACCCATTTAAAATGTTCAATGTAATTCAGGCATTCAATTATTATTAAAGATGGTTAATTTATTTAATATTTATGATCATTATGTTGTTTATGATTATTATGATGTTTTATTAATATTGTTATCTCAAGCATTAAATTGGGTGTCAAAGTCAATTTAATTCATTTATGTTTTGATTAAATTTCAACTATTAATCTTTCTATAATTATGATTAATTGCATATTTTGAATAGCATTTGTCTATATTTATTTATTTTGATCGATTTCTCACATTTTGACTTATCGTGAATATTGTGATATGTATCTAGACTCCTTTCCAACTTATATGCATGATCCTTTATCATCAAATGGTCATAAAACTTATTTAATTAGTGAAATCTTTGTTTCAAGTCCTTAATACTAGCCTTTTGACTAGTCATTTGTATTTAATTCATTTTGCCTTGTTATTAACGAATCCTTGGCTATACAAAAAGTACTCTACTTGTGCTCATTCTTTGTCACAACCCAACTTCCACTACTATTCATTTTAGCTTTCTCTTTGGTGTTCAACAACCAAGTTCGACTTCAAGTTCTATTCTTTCGTTTAGCATTCATCGGGTAATTAATATGATGTTTTTAGTTTATCTATATATGTTGTCAAAATAATTGACATATGTGGTAACAACATATTCTCGCACTCGGTTCGTTAATGTTCAGTTATGTTCAAGAACATAGTTTTCTCAAATCAAAACCTTTTGAATATGACTTCCAAATTTTGTAACATTATTTTCACATCCTAAAAATGTTGGACATAAACCCGACTCAACCCCAGGTTTGTACCCGACAAAAAACAAAAAAAACTAGTCGCTTAGCCCTTTCTTTTCTTAATAAAATTGGGTTCGTTATTTAAAAACGAACCGAACTCGTTAATTTTGACTAATAAATATTATAGCCAAATCTTTCTTTATAAACCTAAAACATAATGATTTAAAACCAAAACAACCAACTTCTTGAATTATAGAGTGTAATTATAAACCGTTTACCGAACCCGCGACTTCTCTACTTGTCTTTTCTTTTTCCTTTATCATCATCATGAAACTAGAATATTTTTTGAATCTAGGGTCACTTGTAGAACCTAACTACGCCGGTTCACTCGCTTAAGATCGCATTCGTTTCTTTGTTTATTTACATGCAACTTTCATGTGAGTTTTCATAACCTCTTTTTACTTTTACACGTTTTGGGGTGTAGCACGTTACAAACTTTTATTTGCTATTTCATGTTTCATGTTGTAAACTAAAATTCACAAGCGTGTCTTGATGTATTTGTTTGTATCATATTGCTTGAAAATTATGTAATTATGTGATAGTTGTTTATTGTTTTTTTTGGTGAAAGAGAATCATACACATACTCCAGCGCAAAGTGGGAGGGTTCGACGAGACGTACCTGCGCCGCCTATTCTTCCATATTTGTTGGAACGTTTGACGGTACCATTATCATTATCTATACTCCAAGTAGCTCGGCAAACAGGGGTTTCTTAGTAGATTTGACTTATGTCAAACGAACGGGAATATCACGCATTTAATTTCTTTTACTCTATGATTGAGACATTATATCTTGACTTGTGAATTTTACACTTTTCGTATTATATACATATGCAAAACTTAATGAATTCTCACCAACATTAGTGTTGACAAAATATATTATTTTAAACGTGCTGCAGGTTGAAGTTCAATTTAAAGATTGAAGACTAGATAGTTGGACCATTAGGTTATTAGAAACATATCATAATGAATTCAAAGTTATTGTATTATTACTTGATTAATGCCAAATTGTGAACTTGTGATTTAATGAAATTAAATAAATATAATTATTGTCGCTTTAATAGTGTTACGAGCTTATGAGTAATATGTACGTTATACCCGGGCGTATTCTGCTTAAAGCTGGGGTGTTACAACCCAGTCCCTATACTGGGCCGGGTCAAGGTATTTGGGCCATTTTTTAAAAACCCGGACGGGTTTTGTAGGAGGCGGTCGGCCTGGACCCGGTGACCCGCTGGTGAACCAGTAATACCAATTTTTTCATTAAATCCAAAACGGAATGTGCATGCTGGGATTCGAGGAAGCATTAATAATTACCCCATGAGCCAACCAACCAAGTTTCATCAATACCTTTATTGATTAAACGTTAATCATATATATTTAAAAAGCAACGTACATAACAAAAATAAGTATTAAAGTTTGATATTATTATTACTTTTGGTTATTATTATTTTTATATGCATATGAATTATATATATATATATATATAGAGAGAGAGAGAGAGAGAGAGAGAGTTAAGTGTCATTTTAGTATCTGTGGTTTGTCCAATTACGCAACTTTAGTACCGGTTTTGAATTTATTGCAGACTACTTCACTTTTCTAAAACTTGCAATTTTAGTACTTTTTTCTAACCCTGTCTATTTTGTCTGTTAAGTCAGGGGCAAATTAGTAATTGGATTATTTTATTTATTTTCTCTTTTAGTTAAGTGTCATTTTCATACCCGTGATTTGTTCAGTTACGCAACTTTAGTACCTTTTTTGAATTTATTGCAACTGGATACTTTGATTAGTTTTGGATAAACAGGCAAACCAAGAGAGACATTACATATTACAACTAAAAGATCATCTCTAACTCTAAATGAACAGATCAACCCCCTTCCCATGCTCATTGATCCTTCAAACCCTAAACATTGTTCATCTTCAAGTTCAATGAATTACGATATATTGTTTTGTCCATGTGATTCATCAACCGTCATTCATCTACAAGTTCAATTGATGTTATACTAAGAGGTGCGAAGTTGTGTGATTAATATTTGGCTTGATCCTCCGATATATATATTGTTATCATACCCGAATTTTTGAAGAAAAAAAATCAATGTACATAAAGAAAATACAAGAAAAATGGCTAAGATGAACTCGAACCTTAAGCTACTAGTAGTAAATTGACAATCAAGAACAAAAGGCTAAAAAATATGTTATACATTTCATAGTTGTTTTTCATCTTCTATCATGTATTTAGTTACCTTTTAATTGTAATGTGTAATATGTAATGTCTCTTTTGGTTTGTCTATATATCCAAAACTAATCAAAGTATCCAGTTACAATAAATTCAAAAAAATGTACTAAAGTTGCATAATTGAACAAACCACAAGTATGAAAATGACACTTAGCTCAAAAGAGAAAATAAATAAAATAATCAAAATTACTAATTACCCTTGACTTAACGGAAAAAATAAAGGGGGTTAGAAAAAAGTACTAAAAAATTGCAAATTTTAGAAAAGTGAGGTAGCCATTTGCAATAAATTAAAATCGGTACTAAAGTTGCGTAATTGGACAAACCACATGTACTAAAATGGCACTTAACTCATATATATATATATATATAATTTATGACGTCATCCGGGTCAAACACTGGTTCGCCCTCACGGGTCGGTCCGACCTTTGACCCGACAAGGCATCCGGGTAGACGTTCGGCCAGGTCTGAAAACATTGGTAGTAAGTAGAGGAGAGAAAAAAAAATGATGTAAAGTTATGAAAAAATTATTATTTAATTTAATTGAATAATAAAGAAATATAGTGATTTTAATGTAATTATAGAGTTGGAGTTGGGGTGGGCTGTGAATGTTCTTATAATGAAAATAATATGTTTGATGATCGGTGCTTATTGTTAGGACTTTCAACGGGATGTGTCACAATTCAGAACGGGTTAGGTCGGAACGAGTTGATTAAAAAAAATGTTAACTTGGTTTGGGTCGGTACGAGTTTAGATCGAGTTAGAATGGGGTTGGTTAGAATGGGTTTGGGCCGGAACGAGTTTCAAGTCAAACAGGTTGGTTTAAAAAATGTTTTGTGTTATTTTTTTAAGTTATTATACATTTCAGCTTTGCTTATGGTTTTCGATATCGATTACATGTGTTCAGATGTCGGTTATGTGGAGTTTGGTGTTTGTTACGCATGCGGAGCTAGTTACACGTACCAGCGCCGGAAAACGCTCGACCAACACTACAAAAAGCATGTAACATGGCCCAACAAGCGCTTACCTCAACGCTCCGCGCGAGTAGCTGGTATTGGTTACATGCGTTTAATGTCGTTTGTGTGCATCAAGTTGGCTACACCTGTTTGACTAAGGGCTTGACACGTAATTGGCTCCACAAGATTAATCAGATATAATATTAGGTTGTACGTGTATCAGTGCTCATTACGCGTTCGATACCATGTTACACACGTGCTGGCGTTGGTTTACGCACGCATCGCACCGATTACGTGCTTGATGCAGCGTTACACGCATACCGATAATGAATTATGCTGCATCGGTGCTCGTTAGAATCCAATGTCATGTTATGCGGGTACCAACACTAGTAACCCACATCGATATTCGCATGTACCAGTTCCAGATTGCGCTTCCACAATCATGATGACGTGTTACATGCATACCTACGCTGGGCTACATGTGTACTAGCACCGAGTTGCACGGGCTCTAAATTGTGGTTAGAACACGGAGGGAGGGAAAGGAAGGGAAAGAAAGAGAGAATTGCAATTTGCGTCCTTACGGGTAAATATCTCGTTTCACATGGTTTTCAACGTTCACTTAAATGATAAATAAACGGCTAATCTCATAGTAAGATCGTCCGCTATGGGACGCGGAAGAAGGAGGAAGACTGTCGGGGGGCATCGTCAGTGGGGGCGCAAAAGGGAGGGGGGGGGGGTGCGTTCAGGACGACCAGCGCGGAGGTGACTCACTCTCTCTCTCACAACCAATTAATTCCTTCACATTTTTTCTACATTCCAAAACGGCGATCTCAGTCCGATGAAGAAATCCGACGGCGATCTCAGTCCGATGAAGAAATCCGACCAAGAAGAAATCCCACCGGAGCATATCTCAGTCCACCTCCGGGCGCCATGTAACCCCAACAACCACCGGCAGCTTCTCCGGCAACGTACCTCACGGATTCGGCAAATACCTATGGTCCGACGACTGTATGTACGAAGGCGAATGGAAACGTGGCAAAGCTTCCGGCAAGGGTAGGATTTCGTGGAGGGGTTATGTTAAAGGGCTTCGATGCCCCCTCACCATTGAGGGGCATTATACCTTAGGGCTCCGATGCACCCAATGCTCGCGTGGCGTTGACGTAGAATTGTGGAGGGGCTTTGAACCCCCCCACCTTTTAGCAGATAGCCTAAAGGTAAAATAGTAAAGATAAGTGGATCCAAGGGGTTAAAAATTTAAAATATGGTTGCAAGTTCATTACGTGTTTCCAGCATAGAGACCAAATTAATGGTGAACTCTTTTTTGCATTTTTCTCCAATTAAAAGCAAGCAAATGAATAATTCGTTCACAATTTTAAACAGTAATTATGTTTTGGATTTATGGAGATGACAAAATTTGTTAATTAATTAATTGGAGCACTTTCCAAAGCCATGCGCGCTCGTCGATGAATTCATAGCATAACCATAACCAAAAACATATATCACTTTCTCATAAACCACCAAATCTAATTCCTCCGACTCCATCCCATCTCCGATGGACACTGCCGAAACCGAACCCACACTTTACATCCACTCAATCTCTCCGGCCTGTCGCCTTCTGCCATCATCGAGCCAATGGAACTCAATCGAAGTCAACTTCAGCCTCTTCCCTCAAACCCGAAACACTTGGGATTACGAATCCATCCCTTCAAGATTCTCAAAATCCGTTGATTTCAAACTAACAGTTATTAATAAGAAAAACTTCAAACGCTTCATTTATGCTTCATCAGCCATTGTATCACTCATTATAATCCTATGTTTGTTGTTACATTTCTTGTCAAATAAGTATCGTCATCATGGTGCAACAAAAGACTTGACACTAGCACTTAAACATGCTCTCGTTTTCTTCGATGCTCAGAAATGTACGCAAAACTTATATTTAATGGAAGGGTGTTCGAGTTGCTATACAAATCAACATGACTGTCACATCATACGAGCCATATGATGCTGTTATACGTCTCGTATGATGTCAAGTCAAGCCTGACCGTTTTCTTATGTCAAATAAGTGAAGCATATGCTATGTGACATATGATTTTCCCCTTAATTATACGACCTATTTGGCTATTTTTCTCCTGTTACACACCTGTATGACCATTTTCCCCTGTCATACGGCTGATATAGACTATACGACACGCATGACATGTCAATGGTGCCTAGATAATGTGTCAGTTATGTTTGTATAGCTCATCAACATGATATAGTGACGAAAACTTTATTCATAAATTTTTCTTTTCGTTTTTGTTAATTTTGGCAGCTGGGGTGTTGTCGAAAGATAACATGGTTAAGTTTCGAGGTGATTCTGGATTAGATGATGGGAACAAAGTCTTGTTGGTGGATTTTATGACTCCGGAAACAATATTAAGTTTAGCTTTCCTGCAGCGTATATGATCACGTTGTTGAGTTGGTCTGTGATCGAATATCATCCAAAATATGAAGAGATAGGAGAACATGATCATATCAAGAGTATAATCAGATGGGGCAGTGACTATTTGCTCAAGCTTTTTATCCATCAGAATGAAACTTCTCCTGGTTCGGCTACTTTGTTTTCACAGGTACACTAAAAACTCACAATTGCGATATGTTTTACTGACAAAGTGATCTCCTTAACCAGCCTTTTTATGTAAATGTGTCGTAGTTAGACTAATTAGTTTCCTAAACTTAATTATTTATAGGTAGGTGCCATGTCAAACAACAAAACGTCGACTGAGGACGATGACAATTGTTGGCAAAGACCAGAGGATATGAGATACACAAGACCGGTCTCTAGTTGTGACCAGACCGCCTCAGATCTAGCTGGAGAGATTATTGCAGCACTTTCAGCAGCATCATTAGTTTTCAAGGAAGACAATAAATACTCAACTAGTTTAACCAAAACCGCAATGGAGTTATTTGATATAGTCACAAAAGATGACCCCGGGTTTGTTCAAGGTATGTATACAACGAAAGAAGAATGTGGAGGACAAGCTAGAGGTTTCTATAACTCAACAGGGTACAAAGATGAGTTAGTTTGGGGAGGGACATGGTTATTTTTCGCTACAGGTAATACGAGCTATCTTAGATATGCTACTGAAAATCTTGTTTCGGCTAAAGAAGAAGAAGTATCGGTAGATAAAGGCGTCTTCTATTGGAATAACAAGTTCACTGCTAACACGGTATGTATTCATGTCAATCATGTGCTTCTAGTCTCCATTGATTTACAAGCTTGACTTCTATGATCCAACCTACCAATTTCTTCCCAAAGATCATGAATAAGTAATTCAGTTTTTTCATTTTTTGAGAAAGAAGCATAACCAACTCGAATCATTGATTTATTATTACAAATTAAATGATAATGATATAACCATAGAAGATTAAATGGTTTTTCTCTCTAATTATTAACATACAACAACAAATATACCCAGTAACATATGAACACACGTACATAAATATATCAATTCAAGTCATCATCATCATCATCATCATCATCATCGTACTCAGTATATCCCACCAATAGCAATGCTATGGTAGGGTCTGAGGAGGGTAAGATGTAGACAGCCTTACCTCTATCCCATAGGGATAGAGAGGCTGCTTCCGGTGAGACCCCCCGGCTCGATAGTAGTTTTGCATCAAGCCTTGGACATAAGGCACATAGCACTCAATCATCGGGACACCGGCTGATCGGTGCATGTGCCCTTGTCTTTCGGCTATCAACGCCACCACATGACGCCTGATTAACCTTCCGCCACTTTTAACGTTATTTTCACGAGATTAGTAAAATAACGTCAAAATTAGTGCAATTTTACTTTTGCCCACCCGAGGGTTCACACATATATACATTATATGCGCGCACCGCAAGCAGGGCGTATATCAATTCAAGTACACAGGCTAATAGTTGTGTTAATATTTTAGATAAATACGAAAATAAATGAATGTTTAATGTTGATTCTCTAAGTTTATATTATTTACAATTTCGAATTGAAGGTTTCCTATCCAAGGGTGAGGGTTAAAGTCCCGTGGTAGTTAGAAATATTGTAATTTAGGAGTAGAGTAGAAAATGTGTGTGAGTTGCCATTCTAACACACACACATATATTATATACAGTCATGAAGTATTTTGATGATAGTGTAATCCTTTTCAATAAGAATCAATGTTGCATTTGGGATTTATATAAAACACAAACATCAATTAGATTTTTTCTTGGTACATATATTTACTTATTTTTATCTATAGGTTTTGTTAACAAGGCTCAGATTCTTTAAAGATCTTGGATATCCATACGAAGAATCCTTCACATCATCAACCAACAACGTAGACTCAGTCATGTGTTCGTATTTGTCTCCTACTATGCATAAAACACAAGGTACTTCTGTCTAATTTATATTGAATTACACGCATAAAGCACTCTTACTATTTTCTCTTGATACAAATAGGTGGACTGGTATTTCTAAAACCGGATCAGTACGCACCTCTTGAGTATGCAGCAACCACATCCTTTCTTAGCAAACTGTATAGCGACTATCTTGCTCTTTTGCCCAGGTCCAGTAGCAGTTGCCCTGATGGTACTAGTTTTTCAGTTGACACTTTGCAGGATTTCTCTATGTCTCAGGCAAGTGCTAAATTAGTTATCATAATTGAATGTTGAACAAAGAATCTTTAGTAATAATAACAAAATTGATAAACACATGGTAAGTGGGACAAAAAGAACTAAAATGAAGGACAACGGTTTTGATAAGTATTATTTTCTGAGTATTACATAATTGAAAACTAGACCTCTTTATATAGAGATTACAATTAAAAAGATAATAATAAACCTAATTAACCTAACTATTATAAGCCTATGGTTGAAGCCACCACCAAAATTCATCTTATCATATTGTGTCATATAGCGCTGACTGAACCTGATCCTTCACCCTACCCAGTCATGCCCTCCCTCACTTAAGCCTGTTGTGGTCTGTCAGCCTTTAGCGCTCCCCAAAACATCCCTCCACTCACCATTAGCGGCTGCGAGTGGGCTCGCACCCAACCGTTTGCGTCCCTGTTCGCTAGAAGGTGTTATGGTGTTCATGAGTGACGTGGTTGAAGCCCACTGTTCGGGCTTCCACAATGGATAGTCTAATATTCAGACTAGTAACAGAATAATGACTAAAAAATAATATTAAAGATAAATGATAAATTAAATTTTAGTAACTATGATAATCAATAAATTTTGCAAACAGGTGACAACTAATCATTTCTTGATTATGTTTTTGTTCCTCTTCGTATAAACACATAATTAGTATCGATGATCCCTAGCTAGCTAGCTAGCATCAACTTCAAATTCATTTACCTACTATTAATTTTGTTTTAGGTCAATTACATACTTGGAGACAATCCCATGAAAATGAGCTATGTGGTAGGATTTGGGAACAACTACCCAATACATGTGCACCATAGGGGTGCATCTATCCCATGGGATAATCAGTGGCATTCTTGTGCTGAAGGCAATACATGGTTGAACTCTGAAAAACCAAATCCTAATGAACTTTTGGGAGCTATGGTAGGAGGACCCAACCGAAATGACACGTTCTTAGACGAAAGGGATAAACCATGGTTCACAGAACCAACGATTTCTAGTAACACTGGTCTAGTTGCAGCGCTCGTGGCACTCCATGATCCTCCACATGGTGCAGATATATTAGGTATAGATAAGTCAGGCATCTTTCATAATATTCATCTAATTTGATAATTTTGAGTGTTTGAACTTTGAAGCTATAGAGTGTTACAAACCTGTTACTCGACTGCACAATTTTATATTAGTTATTCAACTATCATTAGTCATATACATCTCATGGCATTTACATACTCTACAACTGGGCACAGCTGTAAAAGTTTAATACTTACACAAGACTCAGCATGGGGTTTCTCTAGGTGAGAAAAAGGTAACTATGACAACATACATTAATAAAGCATGACAATTGTTGTCATATGTACCTTTACCAGATAGTGTTATATGATATTCTATGATCTACTGTGTGCATAATTTACAATAATACATATAGTGTTTGTTGTTTCTAAACCGATTTGGAATTCTCTTGGATCTTCAAGTTGCCTTCAGCCTATCCAAACCGTACGTTTCCTGCGGTATATATAAATAAATGTTGATCAAGAATCAAGTGTTGAAATTTCAAGATTTAACCCAAAATTAATATGGGATCACTAAAAATCAACAAGAAGCGCACCAAAATCGAGTGTATGTCATCTAGAAGTGGTATTAGCAAAGCCGTGAAGGTCTTTAAGTCATCTTTGAGTGTTTCTTCGTCTTTTGCTTCAGATAAGAGAATCTCAATGATGGCTTTGTTATCAGGAACTAGTTTCAGTGCAACCTGAAATTCCGATTTAAGGAACTGTTTCTTAGTATATATTGCAATACATGAAACAATATAAGACTGCTATCTCCTAAATGTGACAAGTGTATCATGTTAGAAGCATAAAAACTTCTTTACGAAACAATATTTGATACATCAAATTAATGTGAAACTTTTGGCGAATCCCACAACGCATTGACACTATTTGAGGAAAGAGTTTCTTATCGAACAACATTCTTATATGGATAGGCCAAAATGATATTGTTTTGTTCTATCCACATAGAGATACTAGGCCATAAGAAATTATCCTCAAATATAGTCAATTCGTTTTGGCACATTGGCGTGCATATGGGAGTAGAACTTAAATCCGCATTGAATACAAGGATGTGTGACCTACTTAGAAGCTACCACTCAAATTTGTGAGTTCCTATGGGCTAAAGCAGACAATATTAGGTATGAGGCTTATCTATGCTTCTAAAGAAGTGATAAAGATAAATGCGATATATAATTAATTAGTACTCTATAAGCAGAGGAAGAGATCCATCCATGCCATGGTTTTAGAAATTTGTGAGTTCCTATGGGCTAAAGCAAACAATATTGGGTATGAGGTTTATCTATGCTTCTAAAGAAGTTATAAAGATAAATACGATATATAATTAATTAGTACTCTATAAGCAGTGGAAGAGATCCATCCATGCCATGGTTTTAGAGTAGATTCGTATGCTTCTTCAACAGCGTGCTGCATGTCAACCGCATTATCTTTTTCTATCAACTCCAATAGATTCATTGTAAAGTCTAGAGATCTGTAAACATGAATTATATCTAGGATATTATAAGCCAGCAATTCAAATATAGTGAAGATGTTGTCAAGAAAGATTAATGGTCAGTTACCTAGTTAGCCAAAGGAAGGCTTTGCTAGAACTAGTAACCTTTCTTGACATGCCTTCATGTGCTTCTTTCTTAAGTATCTCCACAACATTAGAATAAAGTTTAGGGTCTGATTCTTGCATCTTCTCCAATCTCTAAGGGTCAAACATGAAACATAAACTCCAATAGTTCCAAATAATAATGATAGGTCAAAAGGAAAAAAAAAACGAAAAAATAATTGTTTTCATCGAATTTCTGGTTTAGTTATTTAAAAATAATTAAAAGTGTACTACAACACGTTAAAAATTTAATCGATCAACTCTATACACTGTATTTGACATATTCACAAATCTATACAATTAAATAAATAAAGCTTTCCTCTAGCCACGTGTCATTCATTTAGCCCACCCTCACTCATCCATTCCCGCCTATGTCCACAATCCATTTAGAAACCATTAACCCGGCCCGATTCTAATTGTTACCACCAGATCTTTCAAACAAACCCTAATTCATCCTTCATGTCCTCCTCACTGGTGTAATCAGGCTGTAGAATGCCTTCATCTCCGTTCGTCTCCTCTCCTGTGTTGCAGCCGCACCCACACCCGCCACCGCCATCGCCAACCCCGTTTTCTCACCGGATTCCACTTCTCCGGTGTTGCAGCACCCGCCACCGCCACCGCACCAGCCACCGCCACCGCCGGTATGCTATAGTTTTTGCTTTCTGATTTGATTCGTTGTTCTTTAACTATTAATATAAACCTTAAATCGATTTGATTATGTATTTAGGCATTAATCGATTCCACTTCTCCGGTGTTGCAGCAGCATGTTCGGACCGCCAGTATGCTATAGTTTTTGCTTTCTGATTTGATTCGTTGTTCTTTAACTATTAATATAAACCCTAAATCAATTTGATTATGTATTTAGGCATTAATCGATTCCACTTCTCCGGTGTTGCAGCAGCATGTTCAGACCGCCGGTATGTTATAGTTGTTGCTTTCTCATTTGATTCGGTCTTCGTTAATTATTTATATAAACACTAAATTGATTTCATTATGTATTTAGGCATTAATCAATTCCACTTATCCGGTGTTGCAGCAGCATGTTCGGAGCGCCGGTATGTTATAGTTGCTTTCTCATTTGATTTGGTGTACGTTAATTATTTATAGAAACACTAAATCGACTTCATTATGTACTTAGGCATTAATTGATTAATAAGCGTCATCTTCGGTGTTCGTTAGTTATTTATATAATTAAGTTAGATCAAGTTATATTACTCTGTCATCAACTCGATTACATTTGCTGTTCGTTAAATTTATTTTATATAAACACTAAACTAATTTCATTATGTATTTAGGCATTAATCGATTCCACTTCTCCGGTGTTGCAGCAGCATGTTCGGACCGCCGGTATGCTATAGTTTTTGCTTTCTGATTTGATTCGTTGTTCTTTAACTATAAATATAAACCCTAAATCGATTTGATTATGTATTTAGGCATTAATCGATTCCACTTCTCCGGTGTTGCAGCAGCATGTTCAGACCGCCGGTATGTTATAGTTGTTGCTTTCTCATTTGATTCGGTCTTCGTTAACTATTAATATAAACCCTAAATCGATTTGATTATGTATTTAGGCATTCATCGATTCCACTTCTCCGGTGTTGCAGCAGCATGTTCGGACCGCTGGTATGTTATAGTTGCTTTCTCATTTGATTTGGTGTTCGTTAATTATTTATATAAACACTAAATCGACTTCATTATGTACTTAGGCATTAATTGATTAATAAGCGTCATCTTCGGTGTTCGTTAGTTATTTATATAATTAAGTTAGATCAAGTTATATTACTCTGTCATCAACTCGATTACATTCGCCGTTCGTTAAATTTATTTTATATAAACACTAAACTGATTTCATTATGTATTTAGGCATTAATCGATTCCACTTCTCCGGTGTTGCAGCAGCATGTTCGGACCGCCGGTATGTTATAGTTGCTTTCTCATTTGATTTGGTGTTCGTTAATTATTTATACAAACACTAAATCGACTTCATTATGTACTTAGGCATTAATTGATTAATAAGCGTCATCTTCGGTGTTTGTTAGTTATTTATATAATTAAGTTAGATCAAGTTATATTACTCTGTCATCAACTCGATTACATTCGCTGTTCGTTAAATTTATTTTATATAAACACTAAACTGATTTCATTATGTATTTAGGCATTAATCGATTCCACTTCTCCGGTGTTGCAGCAGCATGTTCGGACCGCCGGTATGTTATAGTTGCTTTCTCATTTGATTTGGTGTTCGTTAATTATTTATACAAACACTAAATCGATTTCATTATGTACTTAGGCATTAATTGATTAATAAACATCATTTTCGGTGTTTGTTAGTTACTTATATAATTAAGTTAGATCAAGTTATTTTATATATTACTCTGTTGCAGCACCCGCCACCGCCACTGCACCAGCCACCGCCACCGCCGGTATGCTATAGTTTTTGCTTTCTGATTTGATTTGTTGTTCTTTAACTATTAATATAAACCCTAAATCTATTTGATTATGTATTTAGGCATTAATCGATTTCACTTCTCCGGTGTTGCAGCAGCATGTTCGGACCGCAGGTATGTTATAGTTGCTTTCTCATTTGATTTGGTGTTCGTTAATTATTTATATAAACACTAAATCGACTTCATTATCTACTTAGGCATTAATTGATTAATAAGCGTCATCTTCGGTGTTCGTTAGTTATTTATATAATTAAGTTAGATCAAGTTATATTACTCTGTCATCAACTTGAATACATTCGTTGTTCGTTAAATTTATTTTATATATACAATTTGTTAACTTGATTGATTTATGCTCAATCAAATTACTATGTTAAGTCTGGACTTTTAAAAAGAGAATCTTTTTTTGTAACATGAGATACGAAAAATTTATAAAAAAAATAGACATTCAAATAAATTATAATACACATTTTTTTCGTAAAGACATTAAATTTATATTAATCATGACGAAAATTGAATACTTATGCAGCTTAAAATTCGGACTAATATACGCTCATTCAATAATTCTTTAATTAGGTAAATTTATATTAAATATATAATTTTTTAGGTTGACTCATTTATGCTCAATCCATTATCTATGTTAACTTTTGACTTATATAAATATATATTTACCCCAATTTATAATTGCTTTAATTAAGGTCAAAATTTACTAACGTAAATCATGGGCACTGATTAATTTATAACTTTTAAATTTAATGTATTTTTGTTAACATAAAAGGAATCTATACTATATAATAAATAAAGCTTTCTAATGCCACATGTCATCACCAAAATGTTTCTTACCAAATTTTTCCTCCTCTCTCTCATATTAAATACATTTATCCTTCTTATTAATAGTTTTGTACTTCATTTTTTTTCTTTTTAATCTTTCATTTTTCTCTTTTTAATAATTTTTTTCTTGATTTTAAAAAATTAAATACCAGCATAAATATGTTATTTTTTTGTATAAATTTATTGTATTGGTTATTAATATCAGTTTTTGTAAAAGTAACCAATTTTCACATTGATTTTGAATAATGATTGAAAATTTTAATGTTTTAAATATATTATAAATTAGTTAATTAATATTAAGGTTTTATAATAAATGATATTATTGGATGAAGAGACAAGGTTAACTTAAATTTAAAATTTCAATAAACTTTTACCTACTAAGACTAGGTGTAGTGGCCAACGTTTTGGTGAAAACGCGGGGGGTACACCGCCCCCCCCCCCCCCCCCCCCGCGTTATGTTGACTATTTTTTTTGTGCGTTGTATCTAAAACGCGGAGAATGGCACGCAGATCCAAAAAAAAAACCGTTGGTCTTGGAGCCGTTGGGCTTTTTAAAAAAAATTATATTAAATATATTTATACTATATAAACAAACCAAACTCATATTTTTTAACACATTCCTTCCAATCTATACCAATTTACACAAATATTTATATCTTTTACACTAATATTTCTACCATCATGTTTCCAAACAACAACCAAAATATTCTCGGTTTCGGTCAATATGCCCATCAACCCAACCAAAATCCACAACCGAACCAATCTACCGCCCCGACGCCAACCGTATCCGTCCCGCAAATGTATGACCCGCAAATGGTCGCGTACATTGCATATCTACAAAACGGTATGCCAAATACGGTGCCCGGTTTTCAAAACCCGACGGCGAACATTTTTGCCGGTTCGGGTTCCCAACCCGCCCCGGAGACCCAACCCGAGGTCGAGTTCGTGTCGGAGACACAACCCGTCCCGGAGACCGTAGGCGGTTCGAGCCAACGCAGACGTTCGAAAAAACACGCAAAGAAGCCCGCCGGGGAACCTCGGGTTAGAAAGACGGTGATCCAATGGAGTCCCGACGAGTGCGTACTATGTGCTCGTGCTTGGTGCCAGATATCGAAAGATGCCAAATGCGGTAGGTTTTTAACATGCATATATATTTTTTTAAATTTCTTATAACAAACATTAAAATTGTAATGTTTTTATTTTTTTAGCGAACTATCAAAAAACGGGGGTATTTTGGCACAAAATTATAGAGAGGTTTCACAACCTTGGCGGGGACTCGCGTCGAGAAAAAGATTCATTACTGTCGAAATGGGGCGACATAAACACTAAATGCATAGCTTTCCATACGGTTTTCTCTCAGATGAATCAAATTAGGAGTAGCGGTGTCTCGGACGCGGAAGTCATGGATAACGCGTTGGTTGAGTTTCAACATAAGGTCGGTGGGACCTTCAACTACTTTAGCATTTGGAAAGACCTATTGAGGTTTCACCCAAAATGGGGCTTGGTGTTGGGTGTCGAAGCCGAACGACGGTGGCCCGAGTAAAAAAAAAGTCTAAAACATCGTCTTCGGTTGATCCAGACACGCCCAGTTCCGACGCTCGAAACTTCAACTTAAGCGATAATGACCCCGTGAATACTACCGACATGCCTCGGCCTGGGGGTAGAAGAACCAAAGGCAAAGGAAAGGGGAAAGGGGCCGGTTCGTCGTCGGCAACGGGTTCGAATCCCGAATTGGAAAGCCAATTCTAATTAATGAACTCTCGACTCCAAGATTTACACCAACTTGGAACCCAACGACTTCAAGTAAATTTGGACGCCGTCGACCTACTTCGAAGGAATGAGATGGACAAAGACATCGAGTGTTTATCAAACGAGCTATCCGAAGACGACCCGATAGTCCAATCTCTAAAAGCCGCTCGACGAGCGAAAATTTTAGAAAAATATAAATGAGTTTTAGTTTTATTAGTATTATTTATGTTTTTTTATTTTAATTTGATGTATTTTTGTTTAATTTAGTTTAATGTATTTTTTATTTGGAAGTTTAATGTAATTTTTAATTTTATGTTAATTTATTTAAATGATTTAGTATTTAAAAAAAACAAATAAAATTAATAATGACCGGGCGCCACGTGGCGCATAATGCCTGGGGGTGGGAGTTATGACTACAGCCTGTTTTTGTACAAAACCATAACTCTGACTGGGCGCCACGTGACGCATAACCCCTGGTAGTGGAGCTTTATGACTACACATGGTCTAAATATATATGACTGTTCACTAAATTTCAAGTTTTTTCTTTCAAAACCTTAAAAGACAAATTCAGTGTTTATGTTAGTTTAAATGAGCCGGTTTTTTAACTGATTAATGTATCAAACATGGTTAAGGTTAAAACAGTTTATGATTAGAACGAGTTCGGTCACGGGTTGGTTTAAAAATTAACCATTTACAACTTCATTTTTTAATTGATTATTTAATCAACTCATCGTTTATGTTAAGTTCATCATCATAAAAATTAAAAATATATATATAAACACTAGACTACATGTTTTGGTTTTCAGGTAGATAAGACAACTTTTTATCTTTGGCATACAAATGTTAGACATTAGCACACTGTTAATCAGATGAAAAATTGACTTTGTATATCCTTCTATTATTGAAGTTTTCAAAAATATAGAATTCTTTAGTGAATGAGTTGTAGTTGCACCAAAAAAATGAGGTCGTACAAAAAAATTAGCAAACGTTTGTTATCCATGTGTCCGGGAGATGAAAATATTACCATTTTTCAGTAAAATGATACCTTACAAGAAAGTATTAGTTTTATGATGTTTTAAATGGCCTCAAATATAAGGTTGTCAAGTCATAGATTAGTCCTAAAGCCGATGTTGAAGTGATGTTACTTAAAATAAAAAAAAAACTAGAAAATTGGTCTATGCAATGAAACTAAACTACATATGAAAATACAATATGATAGTCGTGCTATAAAAGCCGAAATCATATCCAAAATTAATATTGGAACACATACTTTTATTCGTAAAAAAAATCCTACACCTTTAGATAAAATAATCAATTTCAAAGAATGAAATTTCACTTTATTTTTGTTTTGCAATGACGATTAATAAAAACTAAATTTAATCTTTAGGCAATTTATTTAGCTTATGGTCAGTTATGTGTTGGATTATTTAGAGTTTAAAGCAAAAACAATGTGAAACTACTAAGTTTTGATATATAAAATAAAGTTACAAATAAAATTACAAATATTGTGTAAAAAGAAATATTTTAAAATTTATGAATTTTGTAACAACTTTTTATTTCCATATTGTGTATTGTGTAATTTATTCTACCGTATAATATATCTTTATATTTATTGAAAATATTTTTTGTATTTTACATTATGTTATTATTTAAATAAATTTATTTATTTTAACCCGTGTGCTACACGGGTAACTAACCTAGTTAAAAATATATAGACCTATAATAGAGTATTTAAATCTGAATATTCACATTTAATAATATGGAGATTCGGGTTCACACTCCACATTACTAAACGTCTATATAAATTACTAAAGTCTCAATATATACCTATTATAACTTATGCATAAATTTATAAGATCTAATAGTTATTAGTATTTATATTAGTAATATTTACATGTATAAGTGTAGAATTTTTTATTGATATAATTTGCAGTGTTTTAAAAACCGGTTCAAACCGGCCTGTTGAACCGGATTTCACATAGCAGGCCGGTATTTTGGATCCGGTATTTTGGCCAGTTTGCTATAAAATCGTACCGGCGGTTTTTCTAAAATACCTATTTTACCGGCAAACCGGTTTTATGTCCAAGAAAATTTTGATATTTGCGGCCCATATTTTATCAAAATTACTTTTAACCCAACAATTAATACTCAAATGTGTAAACTTTAGGACTGTTTTTTTAAAATTGAGTGATTTTGTATTATTTTTTTAATATGTTTAAAGTAGTATTTGAAGAAAATTATAAGGTAAACTATTTAAATGGTTGAACCTTCCGGTATAACCCGGTTCAACCGGTTATACCATTTTTTAGCCTAATCCAATACAATTAAAAAAACCTTTTTTTAAAACATTGATAATTTGCTGTGTTGTTCGAAAATCAAAGATTCAAACAACACCTTATGCATACCCTTCTCCTTTTTGTTTCTGTTTTTCTTTTTTTGCAAAATAACAATCCACTTTGAATAAAATATCTGCAATATTTACATATGTTTTTAGACCGAGAGTAAAGTACAAAGTAAAAGGGGGCACCTGTATATTCCTACTGATGTCTTGTCTCAGAACGGCCATCGTTGGCCCTATCTTATCTGCGAAACAAAAAAGTCACAACTTTAATGAAACTCTAGAAGATTACTAGATATACCCATCTCATAAATATAAATATGTATATGTGTAGTGTAGTGTATATATATTTAAAGAGAGAGAGAGAGATACCAAGAAGATGGAGAAGGAAGTTGCAGAGAGAAAGGAAAGGTTTGAGGGGCAGATGAGTGTCATTCTCCTGATTATTTGGAACAACAGGATCATGATTGAGCTTCATGACAGCTAACAAAGAAAGCTCTTCAATGGCGGATCTTAACTCTGATGAGTTTTGTTTCTCACTTTCTCTTCTTCTCTTCATCTTTTTCTCTCTGACTTGTGTGAGGTTCTGTAGCTTGTCGTGGTTCAAATTATATATACATACATATATGCATATATAATTATATAACATAAATAAATATGTTTAAGAGAGAGGCTAGACCTGTGAACTAATATTTTTTAGATACCAATGGTAGTAGAACTAAACAAGAGGGGGGGTAAGGTGGGGGCCATTAAGTTTATTTTTCATCATTATCCATCTTCTTGTTAGCATTGCACCCATTTATTACAACTAAATAGAAATAATTGAGGGAATTTGTTTACATGTTACGATATGAATTCGGAATATGCATGTTTAGAATAACATGAAACGTAAACAAATAGATGCTAGAAATATAAATTTGTGAGTTACAAAGTTATGTTATAGTGCAGTACCACTTCGGTACTCATAGCGAAAATATCAAATAATACTAAAATTGACTCGTATTGTAAACAAAAACCATAAAACTGAATACTGCACCCGATATTCTTAAGTGGCATCAGTTTCGTAAAAGGTTACGTGCATTACATAAAACTGAGTACAGAGCCGTTTTCAAGAATTGTAAGAAAAAAAAAACGAAATTTAAACCTTAAATAAAAGGGTTTTTGGTTCGGATATAAGCAATTTTTTAATGAGTTTACTTAGTTATGATCAAGGTTGTGCAAAAATAATTTGTATAGAGTTAATTGCAGTTATGGTCCATGTGATGAAACCCAAAATGCAGCTTTCAACCCTGTGGTGCTCATTTCGAAGATAAGACCCCCTGTGGTGGTCCTTTTTTTTTTTTTTTGCAATTTGGGTTTTCCGTCCAGTCAAACATTTGGTTGATTGTTAAATCCATGGATAAAGTCGTCTTTTCCAAACAACAACCAAGCTCCTCAAAACCAAATCCAACCAAGACGTACAAGATTTCAACCTAATACCAATAACCAACCGCCGAGGAATCAAGGAATAAATATAGTTGTCATAATAAGACTTAATTGCAGTTTTGACCTCCGTGGTGAAACCCACTTTACAGGAAAGACCCCATGCACCCAAATCTGCAAGTCACATCTTCTTCTTCAATATTCAACCTTTGAAATCCTAACGCTAATTCTCTATTCACTCAAAGTAACATAAAAATTATTGTTGTCTTCTCCATTCATTCAAAACCATCACTGTCTCACACCACCGATTAACCAGCCCCACCGTACACCACAACCACCCACAGCAGCCGTCTCCACAACAAACCGCCACCGTACCCACCGTCCACAAGCCATCGACCTCAGCGTCTTCACACTACCAATCACCACTGACGTCCACATCCCATCCACCAATCGGGAAGGCCGTGGTATCGATTCAGATCATTTTTGTGTTACTTACCAACCCGCTAAAATTCAATCCCAACGCCATGTCCGATCACCCGGTTCAAACGTTTGTCAACCTCAAATGAGGTGAGAGAGTTTTGAAGCAGAATATATATATTGGCAATTAGGTAAACAGAATCAAATCAGTATTTAAATAAATAGAGTTAAAACATTTATTAATACCCAATTTAGTCCAGTTGGTATGGCTAGACCCAGGTTCAAAAACCCATGATGCACGGTTTTGTTTTTAATTTTAATAGCAACTTAACAGATCAAGGGTCTAAATTGCATATGTTTAAAAATCACAGGGTTGCAATTGCAATGGTATAATAGTCTTTTACAGAAAACTAACCTTGGGTTCACGGTGGGATCCTAATTGCAAAAAAAAGAACACCACAGGGGCCATATCTGCGAAATGGCCACCACGGGATTGGAAGATATTTTTTGAGTTTCATCACAGAGACCATAACTACAATTAACTTTTTTGCATAAATATATAAAAATAGACTTAATTAAGTAATTGTATTTAAACATCAATATAAAACATTTGTCATCATGCATGTAAAATAAGGGGATTTATTAGACTCCACCCATTTAGAAAGCATTTTTCTTAAAAAAAAAACGACGTGATTCCTGTTTACGCCCGACCTATGTTGAAAAAGTGGATACTCAGCTCGCTCTAAATCAACAACTTTTCGTAAGAATACATAGATGTTGACTGACACGAAAACGACGCCTAAAACTTTTGTCATCATACATGGGGTTCTTACAATGGTCGCGTACAAGTTCGTCATCAGTGGTCACACGATTCCGATCAACTCAACGTCTTTTAGCAATCGCACATAAAATTTTAGCATGGTGGTTAATATATCGGATCTTGGCTTGAGAGGTTTCTATGAATAGCTCGTCTTCCTCGATCCGATGACGACATGTCCATTGTTTTTTTTATAAATAGATGATTTAGTGTGGTATAGCTAGGTGTAGAGAAAATTAGTTGGAGATTGGAAAGTAGTAGAGGTATAAAAAAATTTGATTGTTTAATTGGCATTTATAGAATTATATTTTATTAATTAAAAAGAATAGGCTCTAGGACGTTCCAATTCGTTCTCTCACACGGTGTGAGAGAACGAATTGGAACGTCCTAGAGCCTATTTTCACGCCCCCATCGTTCTCTCACACGGTGTGAGAGAACGATGTGAGTCACACCTATCAATGCCCTCGCGGCCAAACTTTTCACGCCCCCATCACATTAAGGATGGGCGGTGTTCTACGCCTTTACCATATGAATGCTTCTAACGCCCAGCTTAGCCTCAAAACACCTACCCTTACCAATTAAAAATATTTTTTATGGAATCACAAGTAGTAGATTATTTTGAGATATTAACAAATCATGCATTAAAAAG
This sequence comes from Bidens hawaiensis, assembly GCF_021521415.1. NCBI lineage: Eukaryota > Viridiplantae > Streptophyta > Magnoliopsida > Asterales > Asteraceae > Bidens > Bidens hawaiensis. The sequence goes on along the minus strand of NW_027505489.1, from coordinate 79,228 downwards.
GTACTTATACTTAAATATCCACTTAAATTTGGAGGTTTTAAATATATCCCTCCGTCTATGTACGTCACTGTATACATTTAATATTTAAAAAGTAAGAATAATTAATGGTGTGAAAACACTTGAAAGGGCATCAAATTATGAAAATAAGTTTAAACGATTCCAACTTAATTATAATTGTTAATGGTCGTTACCAGACAACTGATGGATAATCCATTCTAACAACTATCAGCCATAATCAAAATATGTATACAGTCCACATAATAAGTTATTGTTGGTAAAATTGGGAAACTTAAGTGAAAGACAATTTAATTAACATATTGGACAAAAAATTTAATTTTGAAATTTACAAAGTTATAGAATTACTGTTCAATACTTCAATCTATATAGTTTTAATCAGTATTAAAAACCGGTTTAAATCGGTCGGTTGAACCGGATTTCGATGAGCAGCTCGGTTTTTTGTACCCGGTATATTTGAGCAGTTTTATGGAACATCAAACTGGCCGGTTTTCATAGAAAACTGGTTTATACCGGTTTAAAGACCCACAGGATTTTTGAATAATATTTTATTATGGAATTATGTATTTTTTGGTTTTTTTTGAGTTATAGTTGTATTTATATGAAATAATAAGGTTAAACTATACAACCCGGTTGTACCATTTTTTAGTTCAATCCGGTACGAATAAATTAACGGTTTTTAAAACATATGTTATGTTTTAAAAACCGGTATTTTATTCGTACCGGATTGGACTAAAAAAATGGTATAACCGGTTGAACCGAGAGGTTCAACCGGGTTGTATGGTTTACCTTATAATTTCATATTAATGCAACTTTAACTCAAAAAAAAAAAACAAAAAATACATAATTACGTACATAATAAAATATCATTCAAAAGTTAATACATATTCAAAAAACAATACAAAAGCACTTGCTTTTCAAACAAAGTTATTTTAAAATAAAGATTCGCAATAGATTTATGTCATCGGAGTGTTGTACGCATCGAGTTCATGATCGCTTAAAAGTTGAAATTCACTCTCTCGTCATCCTCGTCAACAAGAGTATAAATACTTTCATTTCCTACAATAATATATAAGAAGTTTTAGTTACCTATAATCATAGTATACAAAAATCACATAAAATAAGTAACATTTACAAAAAAAAAGGTCTGAAACATAAAAAATCTCATGTGCTTTTAAACCGGTTTACCAGTATAAACCGGTTTTCTATGAAAATCAACCGGTTTGATGTTCCATAAAACCGCTCAATCTATTGAGTACATAATACCGGGCTGCTCACCGAAATCCGGTTCAACCAGTTGAGCCAGCCGGTTTAAACCGGTTTTTTAAACACTGGTTTTAATCACCCAAGGTCCGTAAGTGCAAATTTTCTTCCTCGCCCCGTGCCCTTGTTTAGAAATCGTGATCTATATGCGACGGACATAATAATCTTTTTGAAAACTTACAAATGCCGGTATCGTTGATGTAACAAATGCCGTTTCATGTTGAAGGGTTTGCTTCATAACCTTAGTATAACAACAAAGGCAAAGCCCGTCGATATGTTACTTGTAATAATTTTGCATGACATGTGGATGGTGATATACAACCATCACATACTAGATATAAGTCTTGGTATTAACCAATGCATAGATTTTGAGGTTTAGTAACAAGTTCTATTATAGATTTGGACGACTTTTAACTCAATATATAAGTGTTTGTCGGCCTAGTTAAACTCTTTATACAAATCGTTTAAAAAAAATCCTTTATACAGAGATTGAACTCAAGCTAATGTATTATGTATTAAATTAAATAAACTCTAATTTAGTTTTAAGCGCGCTTATGTTAATTTGTCTCGGTACAGGCTTTTAACGAGTTGAACTTATCCAATATCGAAAACTTGTTTATACCCTATTTAAGTGTAAGTTGAACAATTCTCCCAGACAAATAATAAATTGGTTTGGCGGTCGAAATGGATCTCAATTAATGAATTGTGATTAGAATATGGTTCTTGATTCCTTGCAAGTCATTGCTTAGATCACTTTTTATTTTATTACACAAAACCTTGTGGTTGTTTGCTAACGTGTTTTGGAGCATCAAGCATGGTTAGATACAAGTCTGTTTATAATTGCACTTTTTTATTATCTAACAATTATAACTGTTTAATTGGTCTAAATTTCCATCTTTTCTAGAAATAAGAAGCTAGCGAGAATCAGAAAAAAAAATGTTTAAATTAGTATTTTACATAAAACTTTTTATAAAAAGAAGAATGCAATATTTAGAACTAGACCCAAAAATGGACTAGTCGTCTAACCAGTCCATCAATCGGACTAAATTTTAAAACAAGATAACAGCAAAATTAATTGAATAAAAGTACTCTTTTAATAATGGATCACGTTATTTTACAAAGGGGAACAAAAATAAAAAGAATGAGAAGAATTTTTAGCCATACAAAAAAACCTATCAAAAATAATTTAAAAAAATCATAACTCAAAATTTAATAAAAAAAAACAAAAAAAAAGTGAAAACACAAAAATGTTTCCACCGTCTTACTCGTTCTAAAAAAAACAATGTTGAGGGAAAAAAATAATTGTGCATTTTTGTTTATAATTGTCTTTTGTGTTTATTTTCTTTATTGATTATTTCTTTTTTCCTTGACTTTGTGTTTTTTTTCTTGATATTGTGTTAAAAAGTACTTATACTTAAATATCCACTTAAATTTGGAGGTTTTAAATATATCCTTCCGTCTATGTACGTCACTGTATACATTTAATATTTAAAAAGTAAGAATAATTAATGGTGTGAAAACACTTGAAAGGGCATCAAATTATGAAGATAAGTTTAAACGATTCCGACTTAATTATAATTGTTAATGGTTGTTACCAGACAACTGATGGATAATCCATTCTAACAACTATCAGCCATAATCAAAATATGTATACAGTCCACATAATAAGTTATTGTTGGTAAAATTGGGAAACTTAAGTGAAAGACAATTTAATTAACATATTGGACAAAAAATTTAATTTTGAAATTTACAAAGTTATAGAATTACTGTTCAATACTTCAATCTATATAGTTTTAATCAGTATTAAAAACCGGTTTAAATCGGTCGGTTGAACCGGATTTCGATGAGCAGCTCGGTTTTTTGTACCCGGTATATTTGAGCAGTTTTATGGAACATCAAACTGGCCGGTTTTCATAGAAAACTGGTTTATACCGGTTTAAAGACCCACAGGATTTTTGAATAATATTTTATTATGGAATTATGTATTTTTTTTTTTTTGAGTTATAGTTGTATTTATATGAAATAATAAGGTTAAACTATACAACCCGGTTGTACCATTTTTTAGTTCAATCCGGTACGAATAAATTAACGGTTTTTAAAACATAGGTTATGTTTTAAAAACCGGTATTTTATTCGTACCGGATTGGACTAAAAAAATGGTATAACCGGTTGAACCGAGAGGTTCAACCGGGTTGTATAGTTTACCTTATAATTTCATATTAATGCAACTTTAACTCAAAAAAAAAACAAAAAATACATAATTACGTACATAATAAAATATCATTTAAAAGTTAATACATATTCAAAAAACAATACAAAAGCACTTGCTTTTCAAACAAAGTTATTTTAAAATAAAGATTCGCAATAGATTTATGTCATCGGAGTGTTGTACGCATCGAGTTCATGATCGCTTAAAAGTTGAAATTCACTCTCTCGTTATCCTCGTCAACAAGAGTATAAATACTTTCATTTCCTACAATAATATATAAGAAGTTTTAGTTACCTATAATCATAGTATACAAAAATCACATAAAATAAGTAACATTTACAAAAAAAAAGGTCTGAAACATAAAAAACCTCATGTGCTTTTAAACCGGTTTACCAATATAAACCGGTTTTCTATGAAAATCAACCGGTTTGATGTTCCATAAAACCGCTCAAATCTATTGAGTACAGAATACCGGGCTGCTCACCGAAATCCGGTTCAACCGGTTGAGCCAGCCGGTTTAAACCGGTTTTTTAAACACTGGTTTTAATCACCCAAGGTCCGTAAGTGCAAATTTTCTTCCTCGCCCCGTGCCCTTGTTTAGAAATCGTGATCTATATGCGACGGACATAATAATCTTTTTGAAAACTTACAAATGCCGGTATCTTGATGTAACAAATGCCGTTTCATGTTGAAGGGTTTGCTTCATAACCTTAAAGTATAACAACAAAGGCAAAGCCCGTCGATATGTTACTTGTAATAATTTTGCATGACATGTGGATGGTGATATACAACCATCACATACTAGATATAAGTCTTAGTATTAACCAATGCATAGATTTTGAGGTTTAGTAACAAGTTCTATTATAGATTTGGACGACTTTTAACTCAATATATAAGTGTTTGTCGGCCTAGTTAAACTCTTTATACAAATCGTTTAAAAAAGATCCTTTATACAGAGATTGAACTCAAGCTAATGTATTATGTATTAAATTAAATAAACTCTAATTTAGTTTTAAGCGCGCTTATGTTAATTTGTCTCGGTACAGGCTTTTAACGAGTTGAACTTATCCAATATCGAAAACTTGTTTATACCCTATTTAAGTGTAAGTTGAACAATTCTCCCAGACAAATAATAAATTGGTTTGGCGGTCGAAATGGATCTCAATTAATGAATTGTGATTAGAATATGGTTCTTGATTCCTTGCAAGTCATTGCTTAGATCAGTTTTTATTTTATTACACAAAACCTTGTGGTTGTTTGCTAACGTGTTTTGGAGCATCAAGCATGGTTAGATACAAGTCTGTTTATAATTGCACTTTTTTATTATCTAACAATTATAACTGTTTAATTGGTCTAAATTTCCATCTTTTCTAGAAATAAGAAGCTAGCGAGAATCAGAAAAAAAAAAGTTTAAATTAGTATTTTACATAAAACTTTTTATAAAAAGAAGAATGCAATATTTAGAACTAGACCCAAAAATGGACTAGTCGTCTAACCAGTCCATCAATCGGACTAAATTTTAAAACAAGATAACAGCAAAATTAATTGAATAAAAGTACTCTTTTAATAATGGATCACGTTATTTTACAAAGGGGAACAAAAATAAAAAGAATGAGAAGAATTTTTAGCCACACTAAAAAACCTATAAAAATAATTTAAAAAAATCATAACTCAAAATTTAATAAAAAAAACAAAAAAAAGTGAAAACACAAAAATGTTTCCACCGTCTTACTCGTTCTAAAAAAAACAATGTTGAGGGAAAAAAATAATTGTGCATTTTTGTTTATAATTGTTTTTTGTGTTTATTTTCTTCATTGATTATTTCTTTTTTCCTTGACTTTGTGTTTTTTTCTTGATATTGTGTTATATTTTGTTCGGCATTGTGTTATATTTTGTGATCTATTATGTGTTTTTTAGTTATAATCTTGTCTTTTGTTAATTTTCGTCATTGTGTCTTTTTTCGGCATTGTGTCTTTTTGGCGGTTTTTAACGGAAACGACGGGGGAAACATTTTAGTTTTTAAAATTTTTCAATTTCTATTTATATTTTGAATTATGATTTTTTTTTATTATTTTTTGACTTTTTGAGGGGTTTTTTGTGTGTTCACAAATCATTTTCACATTTCTCGTTTTTGAATCCCTTTATATTTTCACTTTTCCCTTAAATTATATATATATACGGGAAATATAGAATGAAGACCCATTTGAATTGTGAAAACCCTATGTAATATTGTCTTTTGTTTTTTTTTTTTTACAAACGTAATATAACATTTAATACAAGACATCGAAAAATATAAAAAAAAATTGTTTTGCTATTTTTTAATATTTTTTTACTAATTTTTATGTATGTTTTCAGGAGAGAAAAAAAGTGTAACAATTTTATTTTTTTTTAATTTTTTTTACACAAGCGTAATATATGTAGGTTATATACACTTAAAAAAATTACAAAATTTTTTACGCACCGAGTCGACTTTTACATATGTGTAACGGACGTAAAAATTAGTGTAATTACTTACATCTTTATTCTCTCTCATATTTTGACTTTTTAATCAGATTCAATCTCAGCCACATAATCTAATCCATTTAATTAAATGTGTGACCAAGAATGAAGTTATTAAGTTCTTCAAACTAAAGATGGTTCTCAAAATATTCCTCCTATATATAGAGAGAGAGAGTTTCAGGATCAAATACAAATCAATCTTAGAATGAAAACAGTAAGAACCAATTTGCTGTTATTATTAGTTTTTTTTAAGTGTTTGCTGTTATTTTTTGTTCGTATTTGCTGATTTCCTATTATGAGACTTTATAAGTATTTGCTGATTTACATTTTTTTGCTATTATTAGGTTTTTTCTTATGCTGTTGTAAGTATTTGCTATTATTATTTTATTGCTAATTTTGATTCTTTTGTTGTTATTAATAGGGTTTTTTCTTTGTTATTATAAAAGATTGCTTATGTAGATTGGTATTGTAGTTATTATTGTTTCCTACGTTCTTATGTTAAGATCATTTTGCACATGAACCTTACCATATATATATATACAAGTATAATTATATAATGTTTTACAATTATAAATATAAACTCAATAAAAAATATAAATTTAATTAGTTAAGTTGTTATAACAATTTTTTATAGCCTTCAACCTATAACCAAGTTCTAAGAACATTCTAATTAACCGATTTTCCATCCTTCAAACTTGTATATATGTTTTAATCTTCAATGGGTTTAATTGAGATGGGTTATAGGTATAGTTAGTTTTTTAAATTTAATATATATAGTTTATAAGAAAAAATATATATACAAAAAATTTGATATTTTCAACTTTCGGGAGACCAAGCCATGATTGGCAGCCGTCCACCTTACCTCTCCCTGCATCTGGCTTATGCCTACATTGAATACTTAAATCTATAAAATCAACAGTTGGAAACTTTCTGCTTTCAATACACAAGTACGGCGAAAACAACAATTATTTTTCATGGAGAGCAAAATTCACTTTTTGAAATTAGTTTTTAACTCGATTCATTTTTTTTTATTCTTATATAGAATAACGATTCCTAGAATTTCACACCAATAACCGGCACCCTACTGAATTTAAACTCCCAACCTTTTGGTTGAGGAGCACACCAATTAACCATCAAGATGTCTCTTTGAGAATGGCACGCAAAATACATACTAGTTGACAATGAGTTCAGTGTCGTTAGAAGAAAGACGATGAATTCAATATTTAGTTGTAGCCACATTCCTTGCAAACGTGATTCCGCATGCCCCGTAGCTTAATTTGTATAAGTCTCAAATAAACTAGATGAATAGTTTCTTTCCGTCACAGGGCTTCAAAATCGTCTTATTTACCATATTTTTGGAAAAGTAGATGGACCGGGGACGAATAGGTTTTCCTAAAATTTTCTTTCGTTAAGAATGCAAATCTTGTTGGTAGACACTTTTTAAACTCAAGATGTAAGTTTAAAAGATAGGAATGACAACCATTCAAGTGGATTTCAACTAATCCACTCTGCTTGTTCTCCAATAGGGAGTTGCTTTACTACCATTTCTCTTAAACGAAAGAGTTCACCAATACATCAATGTTTCACTAGTTCAAAGATAGTTATTACCTTGCACAAACGTTTCACTAATCCAAGGTACTTATCACCTTCTATGTTTCACTTATTTTAAGAGGTAGCGATCACCTCTCTCTCAAATCCCCAAACAAAAATGGTGAACCAGTCGCTAATACACCACTTGTGGTAATCTCACAATAGCACGCAAGTTGAAAAAGAGCTTTAGTAGCCACATCTATTTTGTTCTTCCTTTTCTTGATCTCTTTTATTCAATTTGATGTGTAAATATAAAGGAAACAAGAGAGAGATTACTTAGATATGTATATCGAATTGTTTGAGAAAAACGAGTGAAGTACGTAATGCATAACGGTTTACCTTCAATTTTATTATAATCAATTTATTTTTTATGTATAGAAACAGGTATCTTTATAAGTCAAAACACAAAAGTTTGAGAAGTCCACAACTTCTATTTACACCTGTACAGTGTGCATACACGAAAAAGAAAAAAATAATAATTAACTTTCACCAAAATGGATAGTTTACCCTTTGTTTCTTCAAAGCATGAATAATTAATGAATAACGCATTCCACTTTGGTTTTTGCTTAAAACTATTTGAAGAAGTTTGATGTGTAAAAAAAGTGGGAAGGCATTCCTCCTTACATGGTAACATCCACCCAGCATTGATTTGAATTTCAAAAACCATTTTAAAACATTTTTATAAATCTTTTGACTATAATATAAAAAAATTGATTAAAACTTGGGAATGCTTCATGATTTTTATAAAAGAGCAAATTAGAAATAAATAATTTCAACTTTTATCTCCTGTCTGATAATAATCTTAACTCTTAAAATCATTGTCAATGCATAACTTTTGCCTATTTTTGTGTCAATGGTCCCTCGTTAAATATACTAAGAGCATCCACAACAATAAACTCATACAAACCGTTACATTATCGTCACGTCATATTTCAAACTTTTCAAAGAAAAAAACCACACTTTCTTTCATAACAACAAACCTTTACAGACCTCATTAAAAATATTAAATATGTGTGCATCTGTGTGTATATAAATAAAATATGGGTGTGCATGAGAATGAGAGAGAGAGAGAGAGAGAGAGGACCCTAGTCCAAGTTTGCTGCAAGTCTGCAAAGACAAGCCTGCCAAAACCTTCAATACTCCACAATGGTTGATTTTAGCTCCCCCTAAGTTTGCTTGGTGCCATATGGAATCAAACCTTGAGACATGTAGTCCAATGTGGGTGCTCTAAGCGTTGTTAGATTTTCAGTGACGTAGAATCTGACTTGTCAATTATGTGACATTTCTTAAAACTTTTTATATTTTAACGGTGTTATGGCACTATTCCCCCTTTTAAACATTTACCCAAATTGAAGTCCTCACAACTCAAAAAAAAAAAAACCTAAGTTCGATCATCTGGCTTCTCATTTCTTAGTGTTCTTCATTGACCAAAATTGAAGGCACGCTACTCTATGAACTTCGATTTGAACCTTTTAATCATAGCTAGTTAAAAAGTAACTGTCTTAATTTATCCCTCTATAATGTATTATATACCGCAAAGATATAGATACTACGATCATGTCAGTTTTCATGACTTCTATGTGAACCGAAGCAACACAAACCCCAGCATGAAGCCCAACTTTATTTGTTCAGCTTATAAGCCCATTAACTCTCCATCCAAATCCAATTACCAGTCCCCCCCTCCAATCACATACAAGAAACTGAAAACAATTAAATATCCAAGCAATCTATTCTATTTCTTTCAGATATAAAATTGACATAAGAGACATGTTATATTTTCAACAAACATAGACTTTTAACTAAAAACAATAGTTTACGGGTTTCTACTTAATATTAATAAAATAATAATCAAATGATACCTTTCTTAGGTAAACGAAACGAGGATATATTAATTTTATTTTTACCTAACTCCCCTTAAACATTTGAAATGGTAAAATTATACTAAAACGATTTGACTTTATTGGGTGATGACGGGACACAATACAAATTATTATTATTATTAAAAGCCGCCTCCTATCATTCACTTGGTGATTGAGAATATCACTTGGGTATTAGGCTGAGGGGTGTGGGGGGCTCTAATGGGGGCGCGAGTGGGGGCTCCAGCCAATAATATTGTGACGTGTGGCAGAGAGAGAAACTGGATAAGGGGGGTGTTGGAGCCCCTGGCCTGGTGTGGAGGGGCTCCAGCAGGGGCTCCAGCGGATTTTTTTTTTATTTTTTTATAAATATATTCAAAAAACGTATTATTAAAAAAACCTATAAATTATTAAAAAAAACACACATTTTTTTTAAAATTCAAATTACAAAAAAAAACATACTAAAAATTAAACAAACAATAATACTTAATAATAACACTAATCTAATACAAGATCATCGGGTCGCCTCGCCCACAAATGTTCAACCAACTCATGTCGAAGATCCCCGTGTATCTCACGGCTCTTGATATTTGCTATGTTATGAAGTCTTTGTTGATCACTGATTGTGGACGGTTGTGGCGGAATGTCACCTTGGTAGTTTTGGCAGATAGCTTTGGCCTCGTCTTCTAACGTCATGTTGTGTAGGATCAGACACGTGAAGACGACGTCCGTTATCCTCTCCCGAGTCCAATAACGTATCGGGTTCGCCAGAACATAATATTGTTTTTTTATAGCTCCAAAAGCTCTTTCAATATCTTTTCTAGCAGACTCTTGCTTCTTCGTAAAATACTTCCGTTTGTCGGCGATTGGATCTGTAAAAGCTTGAACTAACAAAGCCCATTCGTTGTAAATACCATCGACCAGATAGTACCCGTACTTGAAGAGTTCTCCATTTGCAACAAAAGATTGAGGTGGTTCAACCCCGTCGATAAGGTTGTTGATCAAATGTGACTGATCGATAACATTAAGGTCGTTATTTGACCCAGCAACACCAAAAAAAGCATGCCAAAACCAAAGATCCTGTGACACCGCCGCCTCAAGTATAAGGGTCGGCCCTTCATGATCACCTCGGTGGAACTGACCTCGCCAGGCCGTTGGACACATAGCCCATCCAACATGCGTACAATCGATGCTACCTAGCATCCCAGGAAAACCATGTTTTTCTGCGTGCACCTCATATATGCGTTGGATGTCATACATTGTAGGTTTACGCAGATATCTCCGAGCGTAAGTCGATATGACTCCTACGTATAATATATATTACAAAATGTAATAAATATTTAATAAAAAGTAAAATAAATGTTTTTTACCTTGGCAGAAAAAATGAAGGGATTCACGTGCAACCCTTTTCGACATCTGTAAATACTCATCCAAAGCGTCCGACGAGATGCCGTACGCTAATTGACGGATAGCAGCCGTGCATTTTTGAAGAGGGGTAAAACCGGGGAGACCCCTAGCATCCTCCCTTTGTTGAAAAAAGGGATACCGTGCCTCTAAATCACTTGCTATACGCATGAACAATTGTCTGCTCATTCGGAAACGAGTTCGAAAATCCGACTCCTCATATACCGGTTGAGGGCTAAAATAATGCCTAAACAAAGTATCGTTAGCACCCGATCGATCACGATCACGAGGTGGTGCTCTAACCCTCGGGAGTCGAGGTTGATGGGCTTGATTTTGCAAGAGATCGACCACGGTTGCGGTCAAAACTCCCCCTACATGAAGAAGCAAATCATCCTCTTCGGAGGAGTCGGAATCAGACGAGTACGACGACATTATTTTAAAAAAAAAAATTTGGGAAGATGGGTTGATTTTGGGTTTTATTTTGAAGTTGTGGTGATTGATATGGGTGAAATGGGGTATTTTATAGATGAAATGGGGTATTATTTAGATAAAAAATATTATTTTTTTTTTAATTTAAGATGTTCCCAACGGCTCTTTTCCTTCCAACGTTCACTTTTCTCTCTCTTCTCCCGCGACCACACTCACGCCTGCCTGGGGGCTCGCGCTCGCGCCCCGTTCGCGCCCCGGTGGTGTGGGGTTAGCGCCTGGGGGCGCGAGCGGAGGGGCTCTCGCGCCCAGGTTAGCGCCCCACACCCCTCAGCCTTAGTATAACCCTATCCTATTCCTTCAGTTCCGTTATCTGTTTTATTTATTTGATTATTTACTGTTACTGTTTTCAGTTTCAAATCATGTTTATTTGTTTATTCAACGATTAACTGTTTACATCATACATCAGTCGATTAAGTTGTTAATCCTGCTGAATGAAATGAAATCATACGATATGACATTTGATCATAGATTTATTAATTAATCTCATGGTGTTTGGGATTTGCTTGTTGAAATTGTTGTCTGCTCATTGACTTTTGATAACTAGTTTTCTGCAGGGCTGTTTACAAACCCAGTCGTTAGATGAGCTCAACCGAGCATGATTCGGTTTGCAAACGATCCGAGCTAACTTCGAGCTGATCTTTTCGAATCCACGAGCTATTTAAAAGATCTTGAATTACGGGCAAGTGAGCAACAGTTAATATTTTAAATATATATAATCTTAGTAAACTAGTCATAATATCCACCACAAGTATATACGCACACACAATAAATTAAGAATAAAATCATTCGAGTCGAACCACTGAGCTCGGCTTGGTTAGTAAATGTTTCTAACCAAGCTGGTTCGGTTTGTCAACAATCCGACTTCTAGATAGTTTTTTCGAATGAGTTTCAAGCTACGGGCTATTTTAACAACCCAAGTTTTGAGGGCGGTTAAATTGCAGATCTAAATTGTTTAAAACTGGTTATTCAAAGCAGGTTGTTCAATAATATAATCCCAAACATCCCCTATGAGCATCTGCTAAAAGTACAATTGGTTTTACTTTTTTGTATCATATGCTAAACATTTGTATCTTTTTTATAGGCTTATTTCAACGTATTAATGATGGATGCTTTATATTTGTATATATTTCTTGTTTATGGCCAAACAGAAAAGTACAGGGTATGTCTGAAATAGGCCCTTTTTTGATAATTTCTTAGGGTGTTAGCTAACTTTAAAGTTATTCGTGATAGAGGTATAACCGTGCAAGTAAATACTATGCGGTCCTTTTCATTTCCTTATATAGTGGGATGAAACTTATTATATGGTTAGGACTGCTAAACGGGCCATGTTTATGGGTTGAACCCAACACGCCATGAAAGTTTTACATGAACCCAAACACGAACTTGAACATGACACATATATTTGCAGTTTGACACAAAAACAGCCCGTTTAACCCAAAAAAAGGTTATGTATCTTCTTTTTTTTCTTTTTTTCTTTTTTTTGCATGTTAATACTTTAAAGTTCTAATAATTTACATATTAGTTTTATTCTGTTGGAGCATTTTTTTTTTTAAATATGGCAACTTACTTTTAAAGTTTTTTGGCACAAAAAACACCCAATTAGTTTAATACTTTAATCTAGTACATTGAACACATTTTCAAAAAGTGTAAAAGTAAACAAATGGGTTAAACGGGTCAACCCATGAACCCGTTGGGTTGACACAAACACGACCCGTTTTGATAAACATGTTCACAGGTTCAACCCGAACTGGCCCAAACCCATTTAGGCTAAATCCAAACCCACGAATTTCGTGTTAGGTTCATGTAGTGCCATATATTCACTCGTATGGTTATTCGGCATAAAATGGGACCCGCAAAACGGAAATTAGTTAACATTAGTATATGTTTTTGAAACACACACCATATGATTATACAGTTATACTAACAAACATCTAGGCTCTTTTTTAACTTAAGTCTATGATTAAAATCTTCCAAAAAAGTTTGTATAATCTTGAATTCATAATTTATATGAATTATCAATCTACTATAACCAGTTTGTTTATGTTTAAGAAAATATAAACTTTTTTCTTTTAAGAAATTAACTTTAATTTGCAGGAATTAAATCTTAAACTCAGTTGTCATCACTCACTATGACTTCCAATGCTGGTAATGAGAACTGCCTCGGATGGGCCGCACAGGACCATCGGGTTTTCTCTCCCCTTACAAGTTCAACCGCAGGTGTGCTTCTATTTTCCAGTCAATTTCAGTTAAATAACTAGTGTCACTCATCTTCAACGATATTCAACCGCAGGGATGTCGGCCCAGATGATGTTTCAATAGTCATCACACACTGTGGAGTTTGTTATGCGGATGTTGCGTGGACCCGAAACGTTCAAGGACACTCCAAATATCCTTTAGTACCCGGGTATTTACAAATATTTTGACATGCTATCATGAACTCATAACTAAATTTTAGTAACCTTCAAATGGGTTGTTTTCTGATTTGATTAACGAACGAACATGAAGAAGATTTTTTGTTTGTTTAGTCAAATGAATAAACATGAACATATGTCTGGTTCTTTCTTTTATTTTTGTGAGTGTTCGCTTATTTATGCTCGTCCATTTAAATTCGTGTATGTTGGTTTGTTTACCTTTGTCTAGGTTTGATCTTTTACTTTTGTTTTAAGTATTCATTTAATTTTTTTTGGTACATTACAATTTAGTCTGGCTTTATCTAATTAAATATAGCACCAATTATAATTTAGACTAGTTTTATTATTTGTTTAGGCCCAACAATTTGATGTTCATGTTTACTTGTAACTGGTATTCGCTTAGTTATTGTCGTTTATTTTCGTTCATCCGTGTTCCATTATATTTGTTCGTTTATGTTCGAGAACTTTTCATATATACTATTAAGTATTAACAAATGAACATAAACAAACACGTTCCTTTTCTTAACGAATGAACACGAACAGGAAAACCTAGTTCGTTTAATCTCCCTCTTGAATGTCATGCCACCTGTCTACCGCAAGCTGCGTTTATACATTTTGAAGATAAATAATTTTGTTATCTTTTCGTGTACAGTCACGAGATTGTTGGAACCGTCCAAGCCATCGGTTCAAACGTTAAACGTTTCAAAACCGGGGACCACATTGGTGTAGGCACATACGTAAACTCATGTAGAGAGTGTGAATATTGCGATGATGGTCTTGAAGTCCAATGCTCAAAAGGCGCGGTATTAACATTTGACGGTATCGACACCGATGGCACGGTAACCAAAGGCGGATATTCATCCTACATCGTCGTTCACGAACGGTATGTTCGTTTATTATACATTTTGGTTTGAAACATGTTTCTAAATCCATATTATTAACCTTGCAGATATTGTTACAAAATACCAGAAAACTACCCTTTAGCTTCTGCAGCTCCTTTATTATGTGCTGGAATAACTGTTTGGACACCTATGGTGGACCATAAGATGAACAGGCCCGGTATGAGTTTAGGAGTTATTGGGCTTGGTGGGCTCGGGCACATGGCGGTTAAGTTTGGGAAGTCATTTGGGTTACACGTAACGGTTTTCAGTACGAGTTTGTCTAAGAAAGATGAGGCGTTGAATGTGTTAAAAGCCGATAAGTTTGTTATCTCGAGTGATAATGAGGAGATGAAGGTGGGACCCATATAACTTGTTTGTAATGCGTTTAAATCCGATTAGTTTAATAAGTTGGTGTTTTTAATGTAGGCGATGGAGAAATCACTCGATTTTATAATTAATACCGCGTCTGGGGATATCCCGTTTGATCAGTATTTGTCGTTGTTGAAAAGTGGCGGTGTGTTTTCATTGGTCGGGTTTCCGACTGAAGTGAAGTTTCATCCTGCAAGCCTTAATATAGGTAAGGAGTGAGTTGTACCCGGGGGTGGTAAATGGACCATGCTCGTGGGGGTACTGGGTCTACCCTGAAAGTCGTGTTAGACGTGTTCTTCCGAGCGCGGCACAAATATTCACGGGTTGAAATGAGCATGATCCGTTTACCTGGATTTTTTTTATATTTTTTCTATATTTTCTCTAAAATTATTAATTCATCGCGATATTAACTTGTACGATTAAGCTATAAATATAAAACTTAATGTCAATTTCTCTTTCAATTTTAAAATTTTAATATAAAATACCCAACTATTTTAAATTATGACATAAATAACATTTAATAGAAATACAAATATTAGACGAGTTAAACGGGTCAATCCAAACCCATCCTGTTTAGCTAAACGTGTTCGTGGGTTTTACCTGGACATGTTTAGACTAGACTCAAATATGTAAATTTCGTGTTAGATGCGTATCGTGCCATAAATTCATACTTTTACTTACAGCACAACGATCAAGAATCATAAATAATGATGTTATAATAACATATGCAATGAATCTACAGGCATGAAAACTATCACTGGTAGTATTACTGGTGGCACAAAACAAACACAGGAAATGTTGAACTACTGTGCCAAGCATGAGATCTACCCGAACATAGAGATCGTCCCAATTCAGTATGCAAACGAGGCTCTTGAGAGATTAATCAAGAAAGATGTCAAGTATCGATTTGTGATCGATATTGCCAACTCACTCAAGTGAATGCGCATGTTACTGAGAATAGAAGGTTCGTTTTCCAATACCTGTTACGTGAATAATATTATGAAAAACTATGTTACGCGTCTGTAACCGTATTAAACTTGAATATGTACCAGAATGAATTTTGTGCAAGGTGGTTGTTTTTTGTTTGTAACTGTGAGAACCTGCTACTAGTAAACACTAAGCACTGATATTAGTAAATGGCGCGTTAGATGCATGTGGTTTCAAGCTAATCCAGATAAAACAGATATTGGCTATAGTTTTATCATTTATGTGTGATGGCTCTGAATGGGCGACAGATGCATAGAACTTTTCAGCGAGACCGTGCTTATTCAACTCTTTGAAAATGGAATCTATTCCAAATATATGTGCCATGATTCCTTTCTTTGACAAGGAAACCGTCAATATTTGACTTTGACTAAACAACGAAAGATCCTTGACATCTTTCTTGATTTTCAAACAAAATTTGTTACTAGACACTCGATTAGTTAAGAACGATTTACATCCCTCAACTAGGATGGCAGAAAAAACTGAAGTTAGTAGGAAAACTTAAAACCCAAAACATTTGACATTTGGGTTAGATAACGGGACATGAATTTGTATGCTCGAGCAGGTCTAGGGTTAACTTAAAAAATATAGACACGGTAAACATTTATTTGAGTATTTAGTTCTTAAGTCGTTTTTGGGATGAGTCTATGAACCAATATTGGGTGATGAAAATCTTAAATCAGTAAAGTTTTACCACAACTTTATAAGCAAAGTTATGTGATTTCGAGGAGAAATGGATGAACCCCTAGACCCTAGTGAGTGGTCGGGTATCAAATGTGTATGTGGTACATGTATACGGCTTTATTGGCAGATACGCCCTTAAACCCCCATAAGGGCCAACTCCTAGACCCTACCAAGGGTGGTGTCCCTCATGACCCCTTAGCTACCATGAAGGCTTCTTAGTACCGACTATCGAAGTTATTTTTATATTGAATGGTCTTGTAACCCACAGTCTCACACCTCCTAACTCGTATCAAACTTCATTTGATTTTGAAGAAAATCATATTACATACCAATGACTCTGAAAACACCAATACCACCAAATTTTGTGAGTGGGATTTTATAGTTTATGGAGTGGTTTAGGGTGTTTGTGAGTAGATGTGAGAGAAAAAACAATGATTTTCTGTATATTTGAAAAGCTCTTGCTTACCCCCGTATAATTTTTTAAAATTTGTTGAAAGTGGTTGTGAGTGTAAGAGAGAGAGGGTGTAATGATAAAGATATAAAAAATATTATTTAATTGAAAAAAAAAGAGAGAGAATATAGTGTTTTTTAATTTTTAGTGTAATTTTGGATTTAGAGATGATAGAGAGGATGAGAATGCTCCAATGCATTACTAGGTTAGATCCTGTGTTACACGCGGATGGAAAACATACAAAACTTCATATATATATATATGTGTGTGTGTGTGCTCGCGCGCGCGCGTTATATACATTTTAACAAATTGTAAACGTCAAATAATCTAGCATTATTATTATTATAAGGTATCATATTGTTACTTTAATTAAAAGAACCCAACATACAAAGACAAATAGAGAAAAATGACAATTTAAAACATAATTCTAAGTTATGCCATATATTTCTAACCTATATCATGAAACAAAAAACGCATATTAGTTAAAACTTCATTATCTACTAAAGTCATATGTTGTAAGCTATAAAGCGTAAACATGTAGATATTGTAATATAAGTTGTGTGTTATAAAAACTATTTTTATTGAAATTATAAAACATTTAACTACACAACATAAAAAATGCTAAAAATATGAATATAACAACGAGATATAATTATAATTTTTATTAAACCGCGCGTTTAATAAAGTAACAATATAATCCAAACCTCGTGACTTAAACCACCATTTCAATCCAAACATTCAGTCCAAACGTTCATAAATAATTTCCCAAAATCTAAAAAAATTAAAATAACAAAGCCTCAAAATTAAAAAAAAATAACAATGAAAGCAATTAATTGTCTTAGTACTCAATAAATGATTATTATAATAATTTATTTTGAAAATTTCTTTACTTAGGAGTTAATGTTTAAAATTAATGTTCAAATTAACATGTGGAAATTATATAAATGAAAAATTGATGAGTTGAAAGCCTATGTACACATGCTAGTTGAATACTATGTGGAAACCTTGTATTGTTTTGATAGTATAATAAGATTTCTTACTCTACTCATGTAATGCATCTTCAAATATTTAACTCACACACTATTTATAATTTTTTGAACGACAACTAGGATCATTGACAAGCCACTGGATGACTGGCATACTTGATCATCTCCATTCTAGGTATGAAATTGTGGGGGTGCTAGGATGGCACGTCCCCGAAGGGAAGCTCGTGCATCAGACCGCCCCATCAGTCTCAACCTCAAATCCACTCTCAGAAGGAAATCCATCATGTTTGAGAAAAAACATTTGTGTAACTTGAAACCCCTGTTTTGTTACATGTGGAATTGAACTCAGACCTTCTCATTTCAAATGAAGTCTTTAAGTGTCTTATCTTAACATTTGGGTTGGGGATCACCGGCTTATGCACTATTTAGATAGTAAATATTTTAATTGAGTTTCTAATTTTTCTTCTAGTTTTTTAAATGTGTTCTCTCTGCATTCTTGCAAGTAACATACGCACAAGTTATGTCATAAATTTCCTGACCAAACGAATCAAATAGAAAATGTTTAAACTCGGAAACAAAAATTAGAAACAAGTTATATGTGTCTTTCACAAAGAAGTTGGAGAAAGATGCAAGTAATTCATTGCGAAGAGTTGTTCTAAATGATTTGCATCATATACCAAAAATGAAATGTTTTAACCAACTCAAACTCTTTGATCCTTCCAAGAGTCGTCTTAAATTTATATAACGTAATTTTGTCTTGTCATCCTGATCAAAAACCTTCAACCGGGAAGTCCTAATAGAATATTTTCTTTTTTTTCTTTTACATTCATTTCAATTACGTTGCAAACAATAATATGGGTCAAACTACAAAAAGACTAACGTTTGATACAGATTTAGGGATGACAAACAACTTGAACTCGGCGGAAATACCCGAAACGTTCAGGATGGGTGACAAATTGAGACGGTTATGTCTTGCAATGCATATGGTGTTAGATGGTACATGTATGATTATATAGAATTAGTCTCATACCCGTCAACACTCATTAAAACTAAGTATATGTATGTAATATATAGTCCTGAAAATATTATAATTATTATTTTAAAGTGAGAAACCGTAAATAATAAAAAATATAAAACAAGTAGAACTATAGGTAGTACTAAAATATCATATCGGTTAAAGGATCAAGACTCTCTAAATGCATGTGCCCAAAACACTGGTAATGTAATTAAGATATATATTTTTAAAGCATAATCCGCAACAAATGTAAGATATGATGGAAGTTTAGAGAACAAAGCAATTGGCAATTTATTATTTTCAAATAAAATACAAAAGAAACGAACATAGGACTCTTTTGTTGGATATTTAGTATTTGCGGAATTAACTAAATCTAGAAAAACAAACATACATAAACAAACCTAATCTGTTTTGTGGGTTGTCAATATGCAAATAAAGACTATTTTTTCACAATAAGACTTGTGAGAAGAGATCGATAAAGAAAGCGACAACGATAAGCTGATAACAATACTGATATTCATATAGGATATTTCATTGTTTTATATTTTTATAATTAGGCTAATAATCTAGTTAATTAAGTTATTTAAATATCGTGGATCATTGACATTTTTTGTAAGGAAGTTGTTGAGATTGAATTAAGCTTGATTAACAATTAATTTGATGAATAGAGTAATTAAAACAACGAGAAGAAATGAATAATAATCAATAAATCAAATAAGATTGTAAAGCATCACAAATTCAAATCATACTTAAATCATTAATCGTTTACAATGATCAAGTTCACCCTCAACTCAAACTCATTTTTTACATTCTCTCAATTACTAGATGAACTAGTGCACATTATTTTTGATCAATTAAATGAATGAAATATTGAATGTGAGAAAATGATACACTTTAAATGCTCATCACAAGCGGTTACATCTCTATTCTCTAACATTATGAGTGTTGACTCACACTAAGGTCATGAGGCATACTTTAACCCCTCTTAACTTCACATAAGCATCGCATCACTTATTTTTTTCCCCTTTCACTTCATCTCACCAAAAGAAATGGTTTAATCAATTTAACTTAATCTCACTCCTATTAATTTTTAATTTAATATATTGTTCTTTGCCTTTAACCCGTGAAAAACATAATCCATGACCCCTTTTAATATATTTAACGCATATTTAAAGTGGCATATCATTTTAATTTATGCTGGGCTCTGGCGTATACCAGTATGCCTAAACGACCATTTGTTTCTCAACAGAAATGCCCTTACAAGGTATCACACTCATAATCATCATTGGAGTCCTTAGCTAAAGACTATAAGTGGAAACATGATATTCCACTGATAAGAGGATGGTTAATCTTCTTCTTCAATATGTCATATCAATTGATTGTCTTCAAACAGTCTCCGCTTGATGATCCTATCAACCGATCCATGATATTAGGTAATCAATGTAATATTTGGTAAAAATTTTGTCTTGAGATCACCAAATTTATCGAACATTAGGTGATATCAATGAACATTACTATGAGTAGTGATCGAGAATGAAAAACATGAAAATCATAGCGGTCTTGGGATTATAAATATTAAATATTTTCAATAGGTTCACCGGCTTTCCGGTCCGGGTATATGTCTGATTTGGGTCTGAAAACATGGACAAGAAGTGTGAGTCTAGAAAGAAAGCTTACATAAAATCATATTAATTATACCATTTGCGACGGATCACCAACAGACCATCTATTTCAAAGTCACCCTCACCCAAAATTACTGAAACGTTTCTTTATCAACTTATTAATTGTTTAAAACTAATAAGTGTGTTATGCTAGCACGTGATCGAGATGACTTTTTAGGAAGTACGTAAGCTGGTTGTTTTGATAAGCTAACCCAAACAGTTTCTATACAGATTTCATTTGCACGGTAATACACTTTTTATTTATTTTTTAACACTTTAATCTACACTAAAATTACGTCTAAATCTATATTAATATCCATAACAAGAATATAATCATCAACCACTCATAGAGATGCGCTTTATTTACCTTTATATAAGTCCTCCATTGTAGGGCCAATATTCTATATTGTTTTTAGGATTGTGTATATTGTTCTAGTTTGTTTTTAGTCGGTGTATTACGTACTCGGTACATTTATTTTGTAGGGTTATTATGTAAACTTTGGAGAAATGAAGACCCTATATAAAGAGTCACTTACCCATTTCTCCACATCCATGACTCCAACAACACAAGACAACCTTTGGAAATAAAAGAAGTTTCTCTCTCAACTTCATCATTTTCTCTCTTCTAGAATAACAAACTAAGATCCGAGATTCGAGTGTCGTTGGTGATTTTCGCTAACCAACAACACGGATTGATCCGAGTAAAGTTGTGAGATCCATCTAGAAGATTTACAAGTGGTATTAGAGCTTTCGGCTTGACTTTTTGTGGTTTTCGGGTCAAACTTTTCGGGTTTTGATCTTAGTTTTGTTGTTGGATTTGAGGTTGATTTCGTGTTACTAACCTCTTTTGGAGTCCCTTATATCTTAGAAATACACGATAAAATCACCAAATCTAAGTTTTTAGTGTTTAAAGTTTTTGTGTCTGAGTTCAGATTCGGCTTAAAACTCAGTTCTAGGCCGATTTATAGGTTTTTAGACTCAAGTGTTTTTGACTTTTTGGAAGTTTAGGTGTTATATATTAAAAAAAAGCACTGTAGCAGTCGCATCGCCGAGGTACTGTAGCAATCGCTTCGCGGGGGGGGGGGGGGGGGGGGGGGGGGGGGGGGTACTGTAGCAATCGCGTCGCATTACTGTAGCAACTTTGTCACGCGAACATTATAGCAATTCGCGCGAATACTGTAGCACTTCGCGTGAATACTGCAGCAACTCGGTACTGTAGCAACTCGGCACTGTAGCACTTCGCGTGAATACTGTAGCAACTCGAACCTGTAGCAACTCGGCACTGTAGCAATTCGCGAGAACACTATAGCAACTCGTGTACTGTAGAAAAAAAAATCTAATCGAGTTAAAAAAAGAAAAAAAAATGTCTTACGAACCTGAGCTTGGAGGAAATCTGAATATGGGAGAAAACCGAAAGGAAATATTAAAAAGAGAATTCGACATGTTTATATTAAAGGAGAATCGGTTGCCTCTCTCATCAACAGATTTGAGTCGCTCGTCACCAAAATGAGAAGTGTCGGTATCATCAATGGTTTGTATGACATCAACATGAAGCTATTAAATTCACTACCTTACACATGGAACGTGGTTACCATCAAGAGAACCACAAACTTGTATACCATGAAACTCTCATAGTTGACTTCTACCATCAAGTCTTTTGAAATAATGAAAGATAAGCTCCAAATGAACAATCAGTCCAAAGAAAAATAAAGTTGAGACAAGTAATAAAGTTGGGACAAGTACTGCAGGTGAAAACAGTCATGCATGTCCTATCCTTCCCGAAGTACACACAAATCTGTGCACACAAGCTTGCATTCATAAAGTTGAGCTCTATAGACATAACTATGATGTTGTTTTAAAAGAGAACTCACAGCTAAAGAGTCTGAACACCGAATATGTTAAAGCTGACAAGATTTATACCGAAAAGATCAAAACTCACCATGATGATGTTGCAAATCTCAAACTGAAAATTTTTCAAACACAACAGGAAGTTATATACTAAAAAGACATAGTTTCAAAACTAAAAGATGAAAATGAAAATTTGAAAAATGAAATTTCGGTTAACAAATCAACTTATGAGAAACACGAAAAAGCGGTTGAGAGATTTGAAATAGCATTTGGTCAGTTAGATGAAATTATTGGAGCACAGAGAAGTGTTAAACTAAAAGCTGGGCTGGCGTATGATTACACTACTGTACCCCCTCCCATGAATGACAATTACACTAGCCTACCCCATTTTAGTTATAACACTCCTCCCGAGGAAGAGATGGTATATATAATTGGTCATGTACCAAAACCAGTAACATTTGTTTCTCCAGCTTCTATAACAACTGCTCCAATACATGTAACTGTTGATTCTAGTGGTGATTCATCTTGTTTAGCTGGTTGTGTTGAAGAAAGTGGGTCGGTGGAAATGGACACGAGTTGTGATTATGAAACCATTTATGATGAAACTTTTGTTGAAAAATGTGTCAACGAAAGTAGGCCTGTTGAGGTGAACATATCAAGTTGTTCATCATCAAGTTGTGAGACTGAGGATAATTCAAGTAAAAACAAAGTTTTTGAAAATGAAAAGGCAAGTACTTCGTGTAAATAGGTTCCACCAAATAAACGATCATTTTCTCAAACACCCAATCAATTAAGAAATCCTCAGTCATACAACTTCTGTGATAACAACTACTATGGTTATTATCAACAAAATTTTGTTGATCCATATTACACAAATGGGTTTTATAATCATGTTCCTTTCCAAGGATCACCTTTCCTACCACATTATAGTTCAGATGAGTTCTTTGGCACTCCTAGGAGAAAGTGCTATTTTGTGTGTGGTCACTCTTCTCACCTTGCAAGACATTGCAAGCACTAGTTCAAGCAACAACTTAATATTCAAAGGCGGCTTAGTCAGTCCCCAAAAGGAGCTTTTAGTAGCCCTGATTCAAGGACTGATCAAGCTGATAGTGAACCCAGTGAAATGGATGTGAGATCCAAAGTAAATAAAGTAAAACGCAAAAACAAACCTTTTTGGAAAACCAAGAAGGATAAAATCAAAAAGGATCCTAAGACTGTAAAGTTTGAGAATTCACCAAAAACAGTTCTAAAATCAAGAAAAGAGAAGTCCAACATTGCCAAACCCAAGGAACAAGTTTTGGCTTGGATTCCTAAGGACTACTCTTCATCAAGTGAAGTTGCACCAAGAAATAAATGGTTTTCAGAAAATAAAATCAAGTTTGGTCGGTTTACGGTTAACCTTCTCGGGACAAAAGTATCCCGGCAACCCATGTCTATTGATGCTAGACTGTCGCTATCTAGTCAAAAACAATATAAATCAATGTCCTAATCACCTTAAACTAGTCAGGGTAAGTAGGGTGTCGAACCACGAGGAGTATGTGGTCAGTGTAAAGTGTAAACGATTCGTATCATTATGAAGTAATTCAATTAAAGTGCTGATCACACTAGCAAACAGTTTGTGTTTTATAATAAACGAACAATTAATCACGTATTCAATCAATCAAACAAGGCAAATCACACCTAGGAATTCAAGTAAGCAAACTAACAGCAAACTCATGCACATAACAGATAAACTATCCTGTGTCAACTACAGACTGACTAACCGGTTAAACCTTAGGCATCCACGCTCGCTAACACACGGTACTGGTTATCAAACGGTCCCTACCAGTGTGACTCAACTAAGAGCAAACGTATGCTTTCTCGTAATTAACAGGTCAAAACAATCCTACAAGCAATTATTATAGCAACTGACACACTAATCGTTCTGATCGAAATAAACCTAAACTGACGTTGTCCACAATCATGCTAAACATCAATACTCATAGATTAACATCAAAGATAGTTACAATCAATTCGTTCTTAATACATGAGAAAAACTAAAAGATACAATACTCTACATCCCGAGCATGACTCGAAGGAACTAGCCGCGCATCGACATCTCTTGGGCTTCGGTTATGATATGATAGGACATGTACGATGCTTGGGGATGATTGGAAGTATGGTGGCTCTCCTTGCTGCTCTAAAAATCGGCTCGAAGGTGAAGAATCCCGTCTAGGGTCGTCAAGATGTAATATAAAACAAAACCCTAACTTTCACGATTTTGGATACCATCGCGTAGCGCGATGGTCTCCTCTCCTGCGCGATGGACCAAAGTCAACGCAGAACATAATGAAGGGCATCGCGTAGCGCGATGCCCTGTCTTCCACACCCATCGCGCTACGCGATGGGTCACTTCACTCAGCAAGTCCATATTAATGTCTCGGTTTGTGTGCTGGACATCCCTGGTCTTCATTCCATGCTCGTACAGACCCAAAATAAGCGCGTTAAGTACATGTGACCTGAAACACAATAAACATGTATGAAGTACCAAAGTTCCTAAACTAAACGATTAAAACGACTAAGTTAGCAAAATAAAATATGTACAAATAGACTGAACATCATCTATTTAAACGCTTAGTGCATGCAGGGTCAATCAAGGAGGACTATCAATAGTATTAGCTACTTAGATAGTGGTTGCACCGGCATATGATGAGAGACGAACCCTTGCTATTTGATGCTAAACCATTCGATGGCGGATTCGAGTCTTTCATAAGCGACATTGGGAGGACAAACTTCAAGGAATGGAAGCCTTGTTCAAATGGCTAAACCACAACTTATCGAGCGTTTCTCAAACTAGCCTCGTCCAACTGCTTCTCTCAAGTGATGGATCCAGCATCAACTGTTGGGTCTCGGTTTGAATCTCTTCAACTTTGTTATACAATGTGATGATGCATGGTTAAGATAGTCCATCTAACAACAACTTTGCTGACCTTTTCACTAAAACCATCAATCATGACCGATTTGAATCTCTGATTGAATCGCTCGGCATGATCAATTTTGATTAAAACAACCTATCTATCGTTTTGTTTTAAAATTGTAAATATTTTTCAAATATGTCACAATTTTAGAGGGAGAAAATGAGTTAAGTTTAACTCACCAAAAAGATTTTCAATTTAATTTAAGAAAAACAAAAACAAGTCATTTGACTTTCCAAAAAGATTTTATGTTATTTTAAGAAAATCAGAAAAATCGTTTCTAAAAGTACTATCCCGTTTAGAAGGAACTCCTGCTTAGAGGGAGTCGGATAATTAAAATTTTTAAATTTTGAGAAATTTATCCAACCCTTTGAAAATGATAAGAAATTATCTCTAACGATCTAGCACATGAAAAGAGTAGATCAAAAGCCAACAAGATCATTGCTTGATGTGTAGATAGACTTGACAAATGAGTAAGTGTCATCGTGATATAAACTTAAATATCTGCCTATGCTAGTGGTTACACGTTATGAAGCTCTAAAGTCATATCAATGAAGGCAGAAACGTAAATAATATGTCATACCCAAGTCTCCCTTTACTTGATCATAGTTGTCATATATTGTCGTGTGTCAATTTTACTTTATTGTGTCAAGAAAAGAGTCAGAAAAGAAAAGAAAAGAAAATTGTCAGAAAAGACAAGAAAAAAGTCAGAAAAGAAAAAGAAAAATAAAAAGACGCCTGTCTTAGGATTTTTTTAACTTCTGCTTTATTTCTTCATTTATTTTGATTCAAGTCTTGGACTTTCTACGTTTATAGTCATACAAGATCTGATTGTTAAGGTCTGAATCTTCTGCTTTGTTTTATTTTCTTTCTTTTGTTCAAGCCTTGGACTTTCTCTGCGCGATAATATGGTATTATCCGACCTGATATTTAAGACCCTGAACTTCTGCTTTATTTTAATCTTTCTAGATAGAGTCACGTGTGCAAAGTAAAAGTGTCCAAAGTGTTAATAAGTGTATCATGATCAGATAAGAAAGGTTTAAGTCAAGTTGAGGTGACATGTGAAAGCATACTACGCCCGAGGTATGATGGAATATGTAATTTGTCGGATTAAATGGGGACCACATAAGCATTTTGCCTAATACATACCTTAACATATCACATTGACATCCAAATACTTGTTAAGTTTAAAGTGGACAAATTATATCTACAATCGACTTTGGGTTCTTGGCATAATAATGTCCAAATAGAAGTATGATCTAGAACGTTAACAGATAATGTGATTCCATGTTGTGATCTTTCTCAGAAAAAATAATTTAGTAAACTTTTTTGTAAATATTATTGATATGTAATATTAATTTCATCTTTACTCACATTTTATTTTTAATTTTTTTTATGTTTCAACTTCAAAATATTATGTATATATTTTCGTTATTTTAAAATATATGAAAATACCAAAAAGATTTTAAGTTTTTATTGTGTTTGTACATATTTTATTAAACCTTGTTTTATTCAAAATCGTGTGTTTTGTTGTCAAGGTCGTTCATGCAAAGTTTGTTGAAAACCTAGGACTTAAACAAATCACTTACAAGTTGAGAGACCGAAATTGGGAGGGTCTGTGAACAAATTCTTCTTTGACCCTCGAGAGGGTCTGTGAACGAATCTTATCGTTCTAAGTTTTGTGCAGTTATACATGGACAGGTAGATCAATATCAAGTCTGTTTGGAGTTGCAGATGTTGAAGCGCTTAAAAGAAAATGAGAACGTGAAAGTTGGTGATTGAATCTAAGATGAACTGATCGTGTTTGAAGACAAGGAAAGAAACCAGTCGGCTCAAGAAAGTCAACAAAAGAAAATTAGATGTCGAGCCTCCCGCATCTGATGTTTCTAAAATTTGCTGTTGCCGATCCTTCTCAGAAATAAGATAAGAACGGAAAATAAAGATTTGTCCAAGATCCAATTTCATTCAAGCTACTGGATCAAGACAAGTACTAGTTTCAAGAAATAAAGACGAAGTAAAGAACTTGACGAAGGTTCCTCGACATACTCAATCCTAGAGAAAGATTGTAGGGCCAATATTCTATATTGTTTTTAGGATTGTGTATATCGTTCTAGTTTGCTTTTAGTCGGTGTTTTACGTACTCGGTACGTTTATTTTGTAGATTTATTATGTAAACTTTGGAGAAATGGGGAACCTATATAAACAGTCACTTACCCATTTCTCCATATCCATAACTCCAACAACACAAGACAACCTTTGGAAATAAAAGAAGTTTCTCTCTCCAACTTCATCATTTTCTCTCTTCTAGAATAACAAACTAAGATCCGAGATCCGAGTGTCGTTGGTGATTTCGCTAACCAACAACACGGATTGATCCGAGTGAAGTTGTGAGATCCATCTAGAGAACCTATATCCATTTTCTTTAACACGACATTACTCCTAAATTACACCATTTATTTTTTTTATAAATTAACTCAATGCCCAATCCCATGTACAGAACCTCGAATTCTCAAGAGATGAACATCTTTATCGCTGAGCCAATTACCCATGTGGCTATAAGCCTTTTTGTTCATATTAGTATATGCTTTTATGAGTGTTAAAATTTAGAGGTTTTAATTGATGTCTTCCAATAATTTTTTGATTATTATTTATTTAATTGTTGTGGTCAAATGTTGTTTTCACCTTAATCGACATTTGAACACACTGTTTAACAATAACTAAACTAAAATATTATCGTTATGTATTGTACTCGATGTGGTTCTTGTTTCTCGTGAAATGAGTTCCCCTTTAGGTTTTTAATATTTTTGGCATTTAAAAAAAAATGAAAATTGAACTCAAATAGAATTAAATTGATTTTATTGTATTTGATACTATATTTAATAACTCCATGTGTATAAATGTGTATGTATATTTTTCTTGGAATGTGACATTTAACTTCCAAGATAAACATCTTTTCCTAATAAAACTTATGACAAAAAAATGATGATCAATAATTCAAAAGCTCTGGAAAAACTTTCCAACAGGCGGTAGATCCAACGATGTTGAGCTCCAATCCTCGGAAGCTACACCGGTAGAGATGTTAAAATCGTCGTTGTTGCATGCGAACGGTTCAAAATCATGTTGCCATGCTAGACCCGGAAGTGTAGTAGTGTCGTCGCTCCAATTCATATCTTGTGGTAATTCTTCGTTAAGCATATCTTGTAGCTCAATAAGGTTTGTGTTTTGAGCTATAAATTCATCAATGTGACCATCTTCGCTTGTAAACGAAGGAATCACCATGTTTTGCAACTCGAATTCTTCACCCATATCGCATAACGGCACCCCATTGCCATTTGACGAATCACCATTCCCGCTAGAAGAATCATCGCACGCAACCTCATGGTTGTGCTGATTTGAATTCTGATTTAAAAATTTAGCAAACACATCCGCAAGGTCAATATTAGCTCGTTCAGGTGACTCATTAACTGAGTCACCACTAAAGCTTGGGTTATTAATATAACCCATGCTGCCACTCACATTTTGAGGGGATCTAGCTGATCGCGATCGTCGATTCTTTCGACATCCGCCACCAACGGGGACGTTCCTAA
Source organism: Bidens hawaiensis (assembly GCF_021521415.1). Classification (NCBI taxonomy): domain Eukaryota; kingdom Viridiplantae; phylum Streptophyta; class Magnoliopsida; order Asterales; family Asteraceae; genus Bidens; species Bidens hawaiensis. The sequence goes on along the minus strand of NW_027505489.1, from coordinate 50,072 downwards.
GCGACCCGCCTTTAGTCCAATACCTCCTACAACCTTTACAAAAGTACCTAGGTTGTGACAAGCTATAGTTATTATAGTAGCAAAACTTGGTGTTGGATGAAGCACATCTTGGACAATTTGGTGCAATTTCAACACTAGGCTTCCACCTATTTTCCATTGGCCTTTGTGGGTAGTGTATCATCATTTGGTCAAACATTTCTTAGAGAGATGGAGAGGTATAAAGAGGGAGAAAGTCTTTGTGTTTTTGTGGGGTTAAAAGTGAAGATATATAGAGAGTTGGGGGGGGGGGGGTAGGGTGGCGTAGGAGGGTAGGGTAGGGGTGTGGGATCATGGGCGGTTCAGTAACCGTTAACCACAAGGAAGGGCGTTAAATCTTGATCTTATTTTCACACTATATTGTGTGTTTATGAGGTTAAAGTTAACGGTTGTTTAGGCTAGCAAAACGTGAGGGTATGAAAAACATTTTTTGTATGAAAAGTTATAGTAAACAATATAATTGACAAAATGAGTCATTATAAACTGTTGCTCTCTGCCTATAAACATACTTTTCGAAATTTAACAATTGTATAATTATTTTTTTATTTGCGAGTTTTTATTTAAACGGCTTTAGCGTAAGTAGTTGCTGAGGGAAGGCTTACCACCCATATACAATCCACGTTATCTCTATTCGAAGCCTAAAACAATGGTGTACTCCTTTATTGAAATAGAGCCAGGCCGGACAGGCTTTTCCCTTATAATTCTTGTCAAATGCGTGGTTCGAACCTGGTACATTCATATCGTTTCACACTTAACCAGTTAACTAGTATTTGCCAACAAAGCTTCGGATCATTGACTTTAAATTTAATAATTTTTGGATATACGGTAATTATATAATGTTCGATAAACATATTTGAAAATATATGTGATTAATTGAACATATGCCCCTTTTCATCATGTGTATTAAAAAAATCAGCCACTAAAAAAATAAAAATAAATAAATAAAATTTAAAGGTATGGATCGTTTTTTACGGCTCAGGAATGTTACGTTGTTGCATGGAGTTGTAAAGTATGCTTTGAATGTTGTGCATGAGTATCTTGGGTTTGTTGATTCAAGTTATTGGAATTAGAGGTGTTCAAAAAAACCGGTTATAGAACCGGTTTGGTCGGTTTAACTGAAAACCGGTTAATAGAAAAACCGGTTATTAAAAAAGCGGTTAGACCGGTTATTGAACCGCCGGTTAGTACTTCGGTTACTCATTCGTGGACAAAAACCGGTTATTGAACCGGTTAGTAAAAAAACCGGTTAAATTTAAAAACCGGTTATTAAAAAACCGGTTAACCTAAAAACCGGTTAACCGGTTAACGGTCAAAAACCGGTTACCGGTTTTTAGGTTAACCGGTTTTTGACCGTTATAAAACGGCCATATGACCGTTTGGGTCCTTTTTTGCCCGTTTTTTCTTGATTTCTAGCCGTTTTTTTTAACATTTTACCCCCACAAACAACTATATATAGTTTAGGTTGGGTAGGTTAGCTCACACTCGATTATACAACTCTACTAGCTCTAAACGTTTATTTCATACGCGATTATTTTGTTATCTCGCACTCAATTATACCACATTACCACTCCATACGCTCTTATTTCGTAGTCGTTTATTTCATACTCGTACTCGTTTATTTCATACTCGATTATACGCTCTTATTATCATGGCTTCCCAAAGTGCTGCTTCATCCGTCAACATGGGTGCCTCGAACACAGACATAACGGTCGTTCGGATCATCCCCACGAAACGAAACCAAGATGTGTGGCAACATTTCGACCTATGCGAACTGTCTAACGTCGCCAAAAAGCTCGATGCAAGCACTGTTTGAAGTTCTATGCCAAAGATGCAAACTCCACTTTAAAAGCGCATATACAACAGCAATTGGGAACAACAGGAGCATCTGCTAGTTCACGATTTAATGTTTGTATTTTTGAGTTAAATCATGAACAACAGTTCTTGGCAGAGATTTCTTCAGTGTTAATGATTTAATGTTTGTATTTTTGAGTTACGAATATGCGATAACGATTTAATATTTGTATTTTTAATGTAAAAACTATAAATGAAAGTTATGTGTTTTTAATCTTTGGTTTGTTGAAAACACATTCACCAACACACACTCATACTCATCTTCCAAGCAAAGAACCCTAACAACGAAAGCAAAGAATGGCTTCGGTCAGTCCGTTTTGCCTTGTAGTTACCGGTTTGCCTTGTAGTTACCGGTTTGTTTATACTGTGAAAAAATAATGGTCTTCATTAAGTACAAAATATAAAAAACAAATATTCGTATTTGAAACCGCGAAATTAAAAAAAAAAAAAAAAACCGGTTAATAAAAAAAACCGGTTAATAAAAAAACCGGTTTATTAACCGGTTCTAACTGGTTTCTAAACCGGTCCTAACCGGTTAGACCGGTTAGGGTTTTGACAGAAAAAAACCGGTTATTAACCGGTCCGGTTATTAACCGAACCGGTTTTTTTCCGGGCCAAAAAAACCGGTCCGGTTAATAACCGAACCGGTTTTTTTAAAAAAACCGGTTTGTGCACCTCTAATTGGAATGCTTGTTGTGTACTTTGGATTGTGACGATGTTTACGAGTCAAACATCATGAAGTTGGCATTTACTCTGTAAAAGACCAAATTGCCCTCTTCTTACCTAATAATAATAATAATAATAATAATAATAATAATAATAATAATAATAATAGGTCCGGTTTATTTTTCCTTTCTATAAATATATATATTGTTCAGAAAAATTTTTTTTTGGGTGTTGAAGAAACACTAAGTGAACCCTGGACAGATTATAGATAATCTGGGGGTTAAGTAATGTTTCCCACGGATGAGATCTAGCTGAGAAGGTTGTTCTTCAGGAGACCTGCAAAACAAACACCGTAAGCTCGTCACTGAGAAGGGGGGGTTCCTCCTTGTGACAACCCTCCGGCGTGAGAATCAGACTAGGTTGCTCTGAATATAAGTGTATATTAAGAGATTGCTAGATAACTGGATAGCAGATGATCTTACCATTCCAAGATGTTGGAGTATTTATAGCCGAAGGTAGGTTTCCCAGAAGGTACAGCCGGCTGAATAGTATTCCTGTTCAACCAACAGTGGACTATGCACAGGCCATACTGGTTGGTGGGTAGGTTACGGCCAACATAACAAAGTCGGCTGCACTATTCCACCAACTGTAGATTATGCACGTCCCACCTACTGTGGATTGTACGCAGGCCATGCTGGTTGGTGAATAGGTTACGGCCAACAGTAACACTATTCCACCAACTGTAGGCTGCGCATGCCCCACAGTAAGGGTTGGTGAGTAGGCAGCGGCTAATAGTGACAAACAGTACTAGAGGGTGCTCCTCCTCGCACTGTTGTTGGTGAGCTGTCACCCTGTGATTGGCTCATGGGCTGTTTTGGTCAGATCGTCTGTCCTATCCATACCTTGGTAGGTATAGTAAAGATCTTTCAGAATCAGACTGGCTCATTTAGGCGGGATTGTTCCCGCCTTGCTCATTCCTTCATGTGACTACTGAAGTAGCTAGTGTCTTGTGCGTGTAGCCCTGCTGTCTGCGGGTAGCCTTCCCTGATGGCTTGTATCCGCAACTGCGGGAACAGGCGGGGTACTTCACCATTGGGAGGCTTTCCCTGCGTGTACAGCTTGCGTACTGCGCGTAAGATTCTATGAGCATGGTGGGTCCTGCGGGAGCAGATGGCCTTTGCGCAGACGTCCCTGTTCAAGGTGAGTCTTGCGGTACCAACTGGTCTCTGCTGGGACCTACCTCTTCAAGTCCCCCCAGTCCAATGTTCTTCTCATGAATGTTTAATAAAGTGAGGTGAACTTTTGGACTTTAAGCAAGGGGTTTTGAAAAGGGTTTTTAGTTTTAAGGTTCTCCGTGGGGATTCTTCCCGCGGGTTTCCTAATGTCACTTGCAAAAATTCCCGATTTTTTTGCTTGATCTTTGGGTATGATGCGGGTAGGTATGTAACCTTCTCGCAAGTCAGGAGCGTTGAGTCTCACTTGTGTGGATTCTCCTTGAGGTTTTAGTGGTTTTGAACATAGTGATCAATTATGTTTAAACCACCAATTCCATCCTGGAGCCTCAAACAATGTAGTTCTCGACGTTCCCGCTATGCGGGGATGTTATTTCCGTTTCCGCAAGCATTGCCCAGAAGATCCTTCTTGGTTTCAATTCCCTGCGGAGCGCTAGGTATGTGAAGGGTTTTGCCTTAACACTGTACCCGCGCTCGTCTTACAGTTACTTTACTTTCAAGGTACCCCTGGCGTCAATTCCCTGTGGGTGCTAGGTATGTGAAGGGTTTTGCCTTAACACTGTACCCGCACTCGTCTTATAGTTACTTTGTTGCCGGGGCATTCTTGGCTTCAATTCCCTGCGGGTGCTAGGTATGTGAAGGGTTTTGCCTTAACACTGTACCCGCACTCGTCTTATAGTTACTTTGTTGCCGGGGCATTCTTGGCTTCAATTCCCTGCGGGTGTTAGGTATGTGAAGGGTTTTGCCTTAACACTGTACCCGCATCCGTCTTATGGTTACTTGGTTGCCAAGGTAAGGGGTATTTTCCCGCTTACTTTTGAATCTTTTTGAATTTTGAATTTTGAAATTCGAAAGGTTGGTAAGGATAAGAACAGTCCAAACATCTGAAACGTCGTGCGACGGTTTCTTCTGACTGTGTCAGGACGTGCAGGAAGTTATGGTGACGTGACAGTACATGGTCATTCCTGCTTTTTCAGGCGCGTGGGCGCGATTTTTCGGGCGCGTGGCCGCGAAATTACTGGCACGCGTCCTTTTGACAGCTGTTGCCAGGTTGCTTTTTGCCACGCGTCATAGTTTCATTGCACCCTCGATTTCTCTCTCCTCAGCATTAATTTCACCGCATTAATTGCGATTAGTATATAAAGGGGGTGGAGGATCCTTTCCAATTCATACTTTCACATTTTCTCTTCATCTTTTCAGCGATTTCCGGTGAATACTCTATTCAGTCGAGCATTCCCCTGAAATCGTTTTTCTTCTTCCTTCTGTAAGATGTCTTCACATGATCTCGAGTCTACCACCGATGACAGGAGTACTGCTGGTGAGTGCCAGTGTGCTCTGCCCGGCGATCAGTACCGGTATGTTGTTAGGAAGTTCATGCTCGATCCTTTCGAGCCTGAGTTTCCTGAACCCCATCAGACCGTGTATGATGCCCCCAGAGGCAAGATCGGGGTTTATGCAGCATTCTTTGTCTATGGGAATCTTAGGTTCCCATTGACAAAGTTTGTTTACCGTGTCCTTGAGAGGCACGGTGTTCATCTGACCGAGTTGCACCCCATGGCGATCGCCAAGATTCGCCATTTCGAGTGGGTGTGCCGGATTCTGGGCATTGAGCCCTATGTGGACCGCCTGATGACCTTCTATACTTGGAGGTGCATCCAGGGGTGGTACACCCTGACAACCCGGATCAAGGGTTTAAAGATTTGCGCGACCGAGCGCAGTCTCCGATCGTGGAAGCGGGAGTTCTTCTACATTTCTGCCCGCGCCATCCCTATTGCCATGAAGTTTAAAAATGGCCAAGCAATTCCAAGCCACCACGCCACCAACTACCAGGAGGCGGAATGGTTTGCGAAGATATCCCGGGTCCAATCTCCGGTTTACCGGTTTGCGGAGTCCGGGATGGTGATGCTGGGGATGAGCCGGGTATGGAAGGAGGCGTCTCAGGTTCCCATCCTTCTCGAATACGGTTTGAACTCTACTCCTTATGGTATGTCTTGTCTTTCTTGCTGATATGAGTTTGTCTTCTAACTGTTTCTTTTCTGTCAGAGGGGAACAATTTGGAGTCGCTCCTGTACCCGCGGGAAGCTGACGACCCTGTGCGGGTGGGTACTCGTGCTCTTGACGAGAACGAGTTGCCCATCCTGGAGCAAACAGCGGATCGGTTTGTGGAGGTCTATCCGCTGGGCCACGAGATCCTGAGCCACCGGCGGCCAGGTAAGGCGTTATTCTCTCCTCCCCCCTCAGTGCTGTACCCGCTGCTGGAATTCCTGACCTGTCTTCTTCTGAGGAATCCGCAGATGGTCCTCCGTTAGCGCGGAAGAAGAGGGCTGCCGGTGGGAAAGGGAAGGAGAAGGCGGCCTCCACAGCCGATCCAGTGCTCCTATCTGACACTGAGTCAGATAGTGAAGAGGTGGCGGGGAACCCCGGTGGTGAGAAGACCACTGTTCCGGATGCTACGACTGTTACCTCCGGAGAACCAATGACGACGACGGTGACCGGCATCAAGAGACCGGCTCCATCGGGTTCGTCCCCGCCCGTCCGTACGTCAAGCTCAAGAAAACCCGTAAGTACAACTCTCTTAGCTTTTATCTTCGTAGTTTAATCTTCAAGTCTTTTTTTTTTAACACTTTTCTTCTTTACGCAGGTGTGGATGTTGGCGCATTCCAGGGTGAGGGGCCGAGTACTACCTCTCCGCCAATGACGGTAGGCTTGGTCAGCCTACCTGAGGCGTCGACCCAGGCGCCTGCGCCTGCTTCCGCTGGTTCAGTTGCTCATTCTGAGCCGACTGTTCCAGCCGAGATGACATCACTGCCGGCTGTGAGTGCAATTTTTACAGCATCCTTCACAGAGCCGGTGGTTACTTTTGCCGCAGATTCTGCGGCAGCGACCGCGGCGGCGACCACGGCGGCTGCTACCATGCCCCCGGCAACGACGGCCGGACCCTCAGGTACGCGTGGGGCTTCTCGCATCTTTCCGCCACCTTCCCATCTGCATGACCTCTTGGATGGATTTCCATTGGGTTCAGGTGATGGGTTCGGCGGCTATCGGCCTGTAATTGACCCTACAGGTGCGTAGGGTTCCTTTGGCCCTTTTTCACTTATACATTTTATCATCTTTTCCTAACTGCTTTTTGTTTTCTGCAGTTTCGGATTCCAATGAAGTGTATGTTCCGCGATGGAACATACGCCGAGGAACAACCCTTCGTACCCCTGTGGAGTGCGTGGAATGGGCTCGCCACGCTGCTCCCCATGGTGCGTTGGGGGAAGCCATGGCTAGCTACCAGGAGGGTAGGCTAACCAACGAGCTTCGAGTTCTCCAAGCCCGGATGCAGCCGCGCGTCGAGCTGCTTTGTCGTGAAAATGACAAGTTGAAAGCAGCTCGCGCCAAGGAAGTATCCCAAGCGCGGGCTCTTCGGGAGGAGAACCAAAAGCTGTCCGCAGCCGCTGCGGAGAAGGAGAAGGCCTTCAAGGCCCTCGAGGTTGAGGTTCAAGCGCGACTCGAGGCCCGCTCCAAGGCTGCCCAAGCTGTTAACGAACAGCTTCGGCTAGCTAAGGAGACTGCGAGGAACGCGACCGAGAGGGCCACCAAGGCTGAAGCCGTTGCCGAGCCTTTACGCGTGGAGAACGAGGAGCTCAAGGCCAAATTAGAGGCTCTCCAACGCGCTCATGATGCCTTGGCCATGGAAGATGCCAAGAAGCTCCAGGAGATCTTGGACCAGAGGGGCGTGCTTGACCATACCGAGCGGAAGCTTAAGGGCGTCGAAGAGGCTGCCGCAAAGGAAGTGCTACTTGCCAACCTTAACAAAAGCGAAGCCGAACGCGCCTGCACCCAAGCTCAAGCCGCCCTTAAAGAAGCTCTGGTTGCCAAGGAATGGCTTCTTCGAGAAGCGTTGTCTCAGGTAAGTCTATCTTCATGTCTTCACGCTTTTCTTTGTAAATAGGGTGCTGACACTTGTATATTTTCTTATGTAGGTTGTGCATCGGGTCTTTTCAGAGACATCCTACGACGATGCAATGAGCGCAGCCCTCAACGCTTCTCACGAGGATGGGGAACGGGTCGGCTTCCTGCTTGGTCTAGGGTTTGTTGAGAAAGGCGTCCCGCCATCCAACTTCCCTTTGTACAATGTAGATACCGAAGCCATATATGACCAAGCAGTAAATCAATATGCCGCCTTCCCGCATCCCGTGGTGGAGAAGGTGAATGAAATTGCTGCTGCTGATGACGGGCTATCTATCCTTAAGGCTTACCTTGAACAGCCACGCTCTACTGACGGCGCTGGTCCAAGTGGAAGTGGCCCTGAAGCCTGATCCTGAAGATCCCTTCCCGCTGCTAGGATAGATTTAGTTTGTATAGATTTACTTTCTTGTAGGCGGGTAGTCACCCAGCCATTGTAACGAATATTTATGAAATGTAAATATTTGTGCGGCTACGGCCGCTTGACTTATTGGATTCCTTGCTTAATAAACTTTATGACTTGCATTCTTTAGTTTAAATTAGCAATTTTCCAAGTGTTTAGGATAAGTTAACCTTTGAACGTGGTAGATAGGTGTGAAGTTTTGCTTCCTCCTTCGTGATTGTGCGGGTATGACCGTCACTTGCACTTGGTAGGATGGCTAAACTTTACCCATATCTGACCTGCGTGTAGGTTTTCCTCATCTTTGAGGATAAGTTAACCTTTGAACGTGGTAGGTAATCGGTGTGAAGTTTTGCTTCCTCCTTCGTGATTGTGCGGGTATGACCGTCACTTGCACTTGGTAGGATGGCTAAACTTTACCCATATCTGACCTGCGTGTAGGTTTTCCTTATCTTTTTTTTTTTTTTTTTTTTTTTTTTTTTTTTTTAGGATAACCTTTGAACGTGGTAGATGATAGTTTGAAGTTTTGCTTCCTTGTTTGTGATTGTGCGGATAAGACCGTCACTTGCACTTACAAGGATGGCTAAACTTTACTTACATCATACCTGCGTGTAGGTTTCCCTTATTTTTAACGTTGTGTTTATGCGGGTTTTGCCGCCTTCCACACGTAACGACTTACTTCTCCCCGTTTATGCGGTAAATACCGGCACCAGTGGGAAGTTCATAAGGATAAAGGTAAACACATTATGAAAGGAGAATCATTTCCATTAGAAGTGGCTCTAGGCCTTTTCTTTACAAGTTTTGGAATTGATCTACATATAACATTTGCGTAATTGAGCTCCGTTCCATGTTCTTTGGATGGGAGTGCCATCGAGCCTTTCGAGCCGGTATGCGCCCTTTCCCAGGACTTCTTTGATAATGTATGGCCCTTCCCACACCGGGGCCAGCTTTCCCGGGCGCTCTTGGTTTGAAGCCTCGTTGTTACGCAGTATGTAGTCTCCTATCTTGAAGTTGCAGAGTTTTACCCGCGTGTTGTAGTACTTTTGCATTTGTCGTTTGTAGTTCTCTTCACGCACTGCGGCTAAGTCTCTGCGTTCCTCGGTTAGCATAAGATCCAACCGTCTTTCCGCATCATTGTCTTCTGGCTGACTCAAGACCCTTGGTGAGGGTAGACCAATTTCGACCGGGACCATGGCTTCAGTGCCATAAGTGAGGCTGAACGGGGTTTCTCCCGTACTGGCCTTCTTCAGCGTTCTGTTTGCCCAAAGGACGTGCGGAAGCTCGTCCACCCAGCCGGATCTGTGTTCCAAGAGTCTTTTCTTTATGCCATCGACGATGCTCTTGTTTGCTCTTTCCACCTCACCATTACCTTGCGGGTGTGCCACTGAGGTAAAGGTGTGGGTGATTTGAAGTTCTTTTAGCCACTGTTGTAGCTTCTTGTCAGCAAAGTTGGTGCCGTTATCGCTCACCAAATTCTGTGGAAGTCCAAAACGACAAATTATAAATTCCCAAATAAATTTTTTGATATGCTTCGCGGTTGTTTGGGCTAAAGGTTTTGCTTCTATCCACTTGGTGAAGTAGTCGATGGCTACCACTAGGAACTGAACATTTCCTGCTGCTGTAGGAAATGGGCCTGTCACATCGATGGCCCACTTCTGAAATGGCCACGAAGAAGTGACTGGAACCAGTTCGTTTTTCGGGCGATGCGTGTTAGGTGCGTAAAGCTGGCAAGACCTGCATTTTCTGATGTATGCCAGTGCATCCGTATGCATCCCCGGCCAAAAGTATCCCGCGTTGTTTAGCTTGGCTACAACAGCGCGGGGACCTGCGTGTACCCCACAGATGCCTTCGTGTACTTCCCTTAGGAGGTAGTCGGCATCTTGGTTGTCCACGCATCTCAAGAGTTGGCCAAGAAAGTTACGTCTGTAAAGGATGTCATTGACGAGTTGATAATTCAGTGCTTTACAGCGTAGTTTTCTTGCCTGTGTTTTTGACTCTGGTAGTATTCCTGCTGCAAGGTAATTTATTATTGGTGTCATCCACGTTTCTGTACCGGTTTGGATGACACAAATTTCCTTGTGCGGGACTGATGGTGCTTCGAGGAGTTCAATGCGGATGTCCTTTCCCAAGTGGGTGAAGGCTAGTGATGCAAGCTTGCTTAACGCATCCGCAGATTTGTTTTCGCTGCGCTTGACGTGTATGACTTTACAATCACTAAAATCACGCATAAGGGTTTTTGCCTGGGCGAGGTACAGGGCCATTGTGCCGTTCACAGCCGTGTACGTCCCATTTATTTGGTTGGCCACCAGCATGGAATCCACGTGGGCTTCCAAGTTTTTCACTCCCATCTTACGCGCAATTCTCAAACCGGCCAAGAATGCTTCATATTCGGCTTCGTTATTCGTACTTGGAAAATCCAACCGAATAGCGTAAGTATATTCTTGGCCTGCTGGGTTGGTTAATTTTAACCCTGCGCCTGAACCCTCGTTACTGGCCGCTCCATCAGTGTAGAGTCGCCAGACATCATTGATGTCCTGTGCTGGGGAGGGTTGAGCCTCCTCCTGGCACTCTTTCTCCCGCGAAGCGGGGACTTCTGCAATAAAATCGGCCAGGACCTGGCCTTTTATGGCTGGTCTTGGCTTGTACTTAATTGCATATTCTCCCAATTCAATTGCCCATTTGGCTAGACGTCCCGATAGTTCGGGTTTGCCTAGAACGTTTGAGAGTTTGAAGTTGGTGAGAATGGTGATTGGGTGGCCCTGGAAATATCGTCTTAACCTGCGTGAAGCGTGTATAAGTGCTAAGACTAATTTTTCGAGGGTAGAGTACCGGGTTTCTACGTCTGTTAGTACACGGCTAACATAATAGATTGGCATCTGGATGCCCTTTCGTTCTACTAGCAGGACTGCCCCGGTTGCTCTATCTGTTGCGGAAAGGTATAGGATTAACTCCTCTCCCGCGTGTGGTGCTGTAAGTGTTGGGAGTTCGATCAGGCGTGACCGAATCTCCTGAAAAGCTGCTTCCGCTTCTGGTGTCCAGCGGAAGTGCGTTTTCTTCAAGCAGTTTCTCAATGTTGACACGAAAGGAAACGACTTATCCGCATGGTTTGCCAAGAAGCGATTAAGTGCGACTAGTCGTCCATTCAGTGTCTGAGCCTGTTTGATGGTGGTAGGTGATTCCATTTTAACAATGGCTTCGACCTTTTCAGGGTTCGCTCTGAAGCCATCTTTAGTAACAATGACTCCCAAGAACTTCCCTTCTTCCATCCCAAATGAACACTTGCTCGGGTTGAGCTTCATGTTTATCTTTCGGAGCGTGTTGAAAGTTTCTTCAATGTCTTTCAACATCGCTTCTGGCTCGAGGCTTTTGATGACCAAATCATCCATATAGACTTCCAAGTTTCTCCCGATTTGGGCATGAAACTCTTTGTCCATTAGTCGTTGGTACGTGGACCCTGCATTCTTAAGCCCGAATGGCATCATTTTATAACAAAATGTACCATCGGGCGTCCGAAATGCGGTTTTGTCCTGGTCATCTATGGCCATGTGGATTTGGTGGTACCCCTTATATGCATCCAAGAAGCATTTAAGGCGAAATGGTGCCAATGAATCCACCTTGAGATCAATTTCTGGTAACGGATAACAATCTTTGGGGCATGCTTTGTTCAAATCTTTGAAATCTATGCACATGCGCCATTGTTTGTCATTCTTCGGTACCATTACGGGATTTGCAACCCATGTTTGATATCTACTAACGCGTACGATGCCTGCGTCAAGGAGTTCCTTGACTTGGGTTCTACACGCGTTAGTTTGTTCAGGCCCCATTACTCTGCGCTTTTGTACGACTGGCGTAACAGCCGGATCGCATTTGAGCTTATGCTCCGCCTTACTTCGGGGTACACCAGTCATGTCAGCTGGTGCCCACGCAAAGATGTCAGCGTTTTTCTGCAGTAAGCGTTTGAGTAAGGTGCGGGTGGGATCAATGATTGTTGGTCCAATGGTAACGGCCTGGTCGGGGTATTTGCCATTGAAGACCCATTTTTCCGGTTCAGTGATGGTTGGTTTAGCCTTTTTCGGTTTGGGTTTAGATGAGACAGATGCGATGCATACCTGGGGAATGCCAGAGATCATCGCTACACCCTCAGCTGTTGGCCATCTCATCATGCCGTGGACTGAAGATACCACGGCGTTGAATCTTGCCATCCCGTCTCTTCCGAATAGGATGTCGTACGTGTGGTGTGGCTTTTTCATCACGACAAAATCCACGTCTTCTGTGCGTGAATGATTCCCATCAGTAAGAGTAACGGGGAAAGATAGGATACCCAGGGGTGTTTCTGTACTGCCGTCAAACCCTTCCATTGAAGCGTAGACCGTTTCCAAGCGTTCTTTGTCTTCATCATCCAGCTTATCAAAGAACTGCCTGTACATCACTGTCGACGAAGCGCCGTTGTCAGCAAGAGTGCGGGAAGTGATGTAGTGCCCCAGCTGGCTTCTGATGACGATGGGGCCTTCTTTGCTGGGGCCTCCTGGCACTCGCGGGAAGCGCACCTCAGCTTCCTTCCACGCGCATGGTTCTATCACCCGTCTTTTTCTTCCTCTGACCTTGCCATGAACCATGTTGATGCTGATGTCGACGGGCTTTCGTCCGTTACCTCTGTACCGGTTGTCATTCCTTCCTCCCTTCCTGATCGATGCCACGAGATGTGCAAGCCTTCCGTCCTTGACAAATGTCTCAATAATATCCTTCAAGGATGTGCACTCTTCAGTACCATGACCCTTTGTCCCGTGGAAATCACAGGATTTGCTTTGATCCGCATTAGGTTTCTGCCGGATCGATGGGGCTTTGGGCCATGGCAATTTTTCCGTGGCAAATATCTCCGTGACGCTCTTCGTGAGTGGCGTCCACCGGTGTTTTCGGTTTGAAGGGTGTGTGTTGTCCCTTCCGCCAACAAGAGGGCGAGAGCTGGATGAGGTGTCAAAGTTTACCCTTGACTGCCAAATACCTAGCCTCCTCTTTTTGTTCTGCCGGGCGATCCGGACATTGTTCTCTCTTGTCCTCTGCGTGTAGAGGTGTGTACTCTGGGGAAGATCCCTTCCCAGTTGCTTTTCCGTCTCGGCAAAGCGCTTTGCCGCCGTCATGATGGCATCCCAAGTTGATGGCATGCCATCCTTACCCGTCAATGTGCGGATAAGTTCTGGGTATTCGGCGCCTTGGATGAAGGCGGCGCGAACCAGATCCTCACTTATGTTGCCGAGACTAAGCTTTTTGGAGTTGAAGCGAGTGATGAAGTCTAGTAAAGATTCATCCTCCTCTCTCACGCAGTTGAGGATCGTCCACTGCTCTTCAGTGTACTTCCTCTGTTGGCTGAAGTGCTGGCTGAACTTGTTCTGAAAGTCCGCCCAGTCATATATGTGGTGGATCGGTAAACGATCGAACCATGCCCTGGCCGCTCCGACCAGAGTCATCTGGAACATGTAGCACCACGTGGGTTCCGTCCAGTTGCTGACGGTAGCCCCCGCAATGAACCTGTTCAAATGGTCGTCTGGGTCGGATAGACCATCATAAGTGCCAATGTTGGACATTTGTTTGGCACTTCTCGGGGCGATTGCTTCCGCAATGTCCCTTGCGAATTTTGACTTTCCTGCATTTGTAGCAGTTGGTCTAAAGGTTTTGGAGAAGTCCCGCGGGTTTCTCTCCGCGATTGGTTTAAAAGCTTCCCCAAAATTCCTTTTTGGTTGGACGTCCGTTTCCTTACGCTTCCCTTTCGCCTTATGGCGAGGGTTCGCGTCGGTGTCGGACTCCAACTCGTCATCTGAGTACTCGCAGTCACTGCTCATATTGAGGTGTTGGCGAGTACTGCCGAATTCGTCAGCCTGTTGAGCTGAACGCAAGCGTTCATCCAATTCGGCCTGGAATTCTCTTTGCCGTGCTTCGGCCCACGCCTTCACTTGATCTAGTGTTTGGCGAGGGACCCTCGTTCTTTTTTCCAGCTGGGTATCGGTGAACCCCAGTGGAATACTTACTGCACTTGCCCCGGCTTGGGTAGTCGGGGTAGTGTTCGTAAGGATTGTATAACCGCCGGTGTTCCCCCCAGTTGCTGGGGTTGTTACCGGGGTTTCTTGGTCGGTTACAGGCCTTTGGACCGGAGTAACGTTAACCATTTCTTCAGAAATTGTGAAAAAACTAAAATAGTTCTAGCTTTTATGCACGGATGGCGCCAATGAAGAAACACTAAGTGAACCCTGGACAGATTATAGATAATCTGGGGGTTAAGTAATGTTTCCCACGGATGAGATCTAGCTGAGAAGGTTGTTCTTCAGGAGACCTGCAAAACAAACACCGTAAGCTCGTCACTGAGAAGGGGGGGGTTCCTCCTTGTGACCACCCTCCGGCGTGAGAATCAGACTAGGTTGCTCTGAATATAAGTGTATATTAAGAGATTGCTAGATAACTGGATAGCAGATGATCTTACCATTCCAAGATGTTGGAGTATTTATAGCCGAAGGTAGGTTTCCCAGAAGGTACAGCCGGCTGAATAGTATTCCTGTTCAACCAACAGTGGACTATGCACAGGCCATACTGGTTGGTGGGTAGGTTACGGCCAACAGTAACAAAGTCGGCTGCACTATTCCACCAACTGTAGATTATGCACGTCCCACCTACTGTGGATTGTACGCAGGCCATGCTGGTTGGTGAATAGGTTACGGCCAACAGTAACACTATTCCACCAACTGTAGGCTGCGCATGCCCCACAGTAAGGGTTGGTGAGTAGGCAGCGGCTAATAGTGACAAACAGTACTAGAGGGTGCTCCTCCTCGCACTGTTGTCGGTGAGCTGTCACCCTGTGATTGGCTCATGGGCTGTTCTGGTCAGATCGTCTGTCCTATCCATACCTTGGTAGGTATAGTAAAGATCTTTCAGAATCAGACTGGCTCATTTAGGCGGGATTGTTCCCGCCTTGCTCATTCCTTCATGTGACTACTGAAGTAGCTAATGTCTTGTGCGTGTAGCCCTGCTGTCTGCGGGTAGCCTTCCCTGATGGCTTGTATCCGCAACTGCGGGAACAGGCGGGGTACTTCACCATTGGGAGGCTTTCCCTGCGTGTACAGCTTGCGTACTGCGCGTAAGATTCTATGAGCATGGTGGGTCCTGCGGGAGCAGATGGCCTTTGCGCAGACGTCCCTGTTCAAGGTGAGTCTTGCGGGACCAACTGGTCTCTGCTGGGACCTACCTCTTCAGGTGTTAAACAATAAAATAAAATCATACTCCTATTTGTACCAATTTAAAACGAACGTGACTTAAGAATTGCGAAGAGTTGCATGGACGGTAAAACATAGACAAAAAAGGAAGTCGTTTGCTTGTTTTCGAATCGAATTTCTCTCATCTGAAGACCTGGTTTTTAAGTATAACTGTTACAATTAAATTTTATAATTTTGATTATAAAAAGTCATGAATTGTGGATTTAATTTGTGATTTGTCATACGTTTATTTTAGTTTTTGGTTTTAGATTTGGACTTTTAACTTTTACTTCCTGTATTAGTTTTCTCATCAAGAAATATATGCATTCTCTATAAGAATAAGTTTTTATTTTTGCTCAACATCATACAATCATGTGAAAATAAATCATATTTTGAGTGAGAAAAATGATAAATGATTACAAAAGTAGGGTTTGCATTAAATACAAATTAAATTAGCATGTTAATTATGAGAATCAAACAGTGTAATTATATATGCAACATAACATAATTATAGTGTAGTGTAAGTACATCGTATTGTAATTACACTACAATGTAATTACATAATTACACTACTTGTATATATGATTACATTACTTGATTCTTACAATTAACACGTTAATTTAATTTGTACGTTAACTTTTTCATACAAAAGTAATCAATTAGAGCAGTCATAAATTCTTTAGTAGTTTTAAAAAGTATATTAAAGAAAGATTTGTGCGTAACTTGCGAAATTAGTAAATTAATATTACAAAATAAGATAGTTCACTTTAAAGAAAAAATTTTGAAAGACCCTTAGACAAAGTAGTAAAAATTCCAAAGACCAATTGGTCTAACGGTAATTTCATAACTTTCCATATGGAAAGTCGTGTGTTCGAGTCTCATCTAGAGTAATTCATTTAGGGTGAGCGATGGGGTTTTGTCCGTTACGAGTTTCCTCTTGGGTAGGTTGCTTGGTCACTACGTTTTGTTTCTTGGATAGAAGGATAATCTATTTACCATGCTTAGTGTCCGAGTCTTAGCTGTTAAAAAATATATATATATTCTAAAATGTAATACTAAAATCCTGAGTGGAAGTTCATGTTTGGCACTAGGAAGATCAGACTTTCGTAACAAGTAACACTAAAATAATAAAAATAAATAAATAAAAAGGCATAGGGATCAACAAAGCCCATTGAAGTTGTAACGTCACAAACACATGTTGCCTTGCACATGCGGACCCACGTACGTGGCCGTTTTTCCTCCTTTTACATTTTATTTTTATTTTTATTTTAACATGTTCCCACTAAAGGCTACGTCTCCATATCCGAACTTGGTTTCATGGTTCGAACGGTAACCGAACACATCATCGAATTGTTAACCTAGGTTAAAGGTCAGAGTACAAATGTTTGATTTTAGTTAAGTTTTTGCACTACAACTTAGGTGAGGGTTAATGAATAATTTAGTTGTGTTGCATCTTTTAATTGTTTTAGATATCTGATATATCCACGCGTGTGCCCATCTACTACTAAACAAAAGAGCATATCTCATGGGCGATTTTCGATGTCCACGGCAGTAGGTAATTAATTACCAATGAATACTCGCAACAAAATTAAAAGAGTGAAAATTGATGGTTAAACTACATGGTCACTGTACTGTTGGCAATTATTGCCGGATTCCCTACCAGTATCTATGTCATTGCTTAGGCCAACAAATAACGATTATTGACGAACATAGTGACTCTTGTTAATCTTCAGACCATTTTTCTAATAGTAAAAGGTCTCACAAAAATGCACTAGATATGAGGGTTTCAAAAATGATCTCAGGTACTTAAAACTGAAGAACTCTTAGTAAATTGTATCATGTCTTATAATGCATGGAGTCGAAACAAAATCTACATTGATTATACTTTTGTATATAATGTAGGCCCAGAAATGATAAATTGGCGATGATCAAGAACTAATATTCGCATATAAATGAAAATGCAGAAGTTATCGGTTAAAATTGGAAACATGCAAATGATGCAGAGTTGAATTCTCTAGTGAAATGGAAAGTTATGGGAACACAAGTTGTCAACTATGCTTGATATAAATAAGCCTTTTTGTGAAAACATGATGTGAAAAATGATATGATATAAGGCAAAATTGTGGCATAAGGGTTCTTTTTATTTCTTTTGCAAAAGACTAATAATAGATTATGAGGAGACATAGTGGTGGATGTAATGACTTTCTAATATGTTATTAGTCTGGTAATACAAGAAAGAAAAGAAATGCGTGTGAATAATCAAAGCTGAAAACTAAAATCAAAAGAATTAATTTAGTAGCTTATTTGACTTTTCATGAAACACATAAAAAAAATCAAAGATCAAAAAGTAAACGGTTACAAGTCTCAAAGTGAAGACCATTTAATTTGTTTCACATATGTAGAATAGTCTAAATACATATGCTAGATCAGTAAATTAAGTTTGTTCAGTTTAGTATTAATTTAAAAGTGAAGTGAAATCTGGAAGTGGGTTGGGATGGAGTTATGAACAAGTCATTCTCCATGTTCATTTAATCAAATCTTGTGATATCTCATTCTTGAAGTCAGCACATTCATGAGTGATGGAGTTATTGCACATAGCAAATGGTCAAACCCATGCATCCTGATTATTTGTTTTGACCACCTTTTTAAAGATTTTCTTGGTTTTTTATTTACATTTTGGCTATCCATAATAAATTTAAAACCACCAAACGCAAGCCACCAAGACTTACAATCAGCTGGGATATCAGGAGTTGTGTATATATATCAATAATCTTATTGATAGATTTTTTTTAACGACAACAAACAGAGAATTGCCTAGATATTCTGTGCGTGGTGACCTAATGGTAAAAGGCCACCACTAGCTGGCTCAGCCCAGCTATGTGAAGCCCTTAAACGCCTTCAAGTTATCTTCAGTTTCGGAGAAAACGCACCTAGCCAAAGACCCACCGGTGGTAAAACCCGAACGTCCTCAAGATCGAACCAGAGACCACAACGATCCTAGTCTTCTTTCATTAATAGAATTAATGTGCAATTTCTGCGAATTACAAGAAAAAAATGACGCAATGCATCTTGGTTTTGGTAGTGTAATTGTTCATATAACATGAGTAATTACTTTACTTTCTATAACTAGAGTCATTAAACTTCAATGATATAACTGTAGTTTTACTAACAATTACATTGCTTACAACTAAAGTAATTACTCTTCTTATAACTTGAGTTATTATAGTTCAATAATATTTACTCTAGTTATACTAAAAATCATGCTACTTATAACTAGATTAATTACTCTCCTCATAACTATAGTAATTACAGTATATTGATATTTACTCTACTTATACGAGGTAGAGTAATTACTTTAGTTGTACTAACAATTACATTACTTATGGCAAGATTGCTATATTTACAACAGTGTCATTGCGTCCTTTTTTTCTACACCTCGTATAGCTTGCATGATGAACTCATTTTTACTTGATCCTACCTTTATCGTAAAATAGCATCTCATATTCGATTAGGGGTGTAACGTCGGTTCGTGAGCTACTTGATATCGGTTAATGATAATCTTGATTTAGGAGTTTTTTTGGCTATACAAGTAATGCTATCTCTATCCCCAGGGGGGAAATTCTTTTATGTAGCCATAATTTATCTCCTATTTTCTTTCTTCCTATCGTTCTATTTCTCTTTTTTCTCTTTACTCACTTATAAATTTAATTTTTAAAGAAAAATACCACTGAAATATATAGAAGTCCAAGAATTATTTCTTTAAAGACGAGATACATGTTTCATATGCAATTTCACGTATACGTGTTTTTTAACAGAATAACAGTACAAACTGTTGTGGCTGTTATAGCTTCAGAGGCACCCTAAGGTGCTGTTTGTTTTTCCTCAAAAGCACTTCTCCACCTCTTTTGTCTGCACTGAGAAGAGGGCGCGCAGACGTTGGGCTCTGCAGTGTGTTTGTTTTTCCGAAGACGTTTCATTAAAAAACGTCTGCGCGCCCTCTTCTCCCAGAAGTGTTGGTATTGTTACTTCTCACCTCTTCTAACCAATTTCTTTCCATCTTTCTTATTCTATCAGACACTTCCAAACCCTAATCCCCTCATCCTCTCCACTGCCACCCAACTCACCCACCATCAACCTGTCGCTCCACTGCCGCCCAACTCTCCCACCGCTGCAACCCCATCTCTCCACTGCTCCAGCGCCGCCGCCCCACCGCCGCAAACTGCCGCTGCCGCTCTACTGCTCCAGTGCCGCCCCACCGCTGCAACCCCGCCGTCCTCTATTCCCCTATATCAGGTTTAATTTCATACCTTTTGTTACTATTGATGTTTGGTGTGTAGGTTCTGTTATTATTGAGTTTGGTGATTTTAGGGTTTATTGAACCAGATTATGCTATCTCGTAGTGGTTAATACATGTTTTGATTGATTTTGGTGATTGTTAGGGCTTATTGAACCAGAGTGTGTGTTTGTTTGTCTCGTGGTAATGAATACGTGTTTTGATTGTTATTTTTATGCTATAAACATTTTCATGATTTTACTTGATAATTGTTGCTATGTTAGGCGTTAGTTTGTGGAAAAGATAATTGCTTTGAAGTTACTTGAACTGTGAATGCTAGCTAATATATCAAACATTAACTTGTTATATGTCTTATGAGATTAGATTAGATTAGATTTAGAATAGTTTTGGTAGTCTGCAGTTATTAAAAAACAAACAGTCTTCTTGTTGCAGACTGCAGAGTTTTGGTCCACCTCTTCTGCTACAGATGTTGGCAGATGTGGTTTCGCAGTCTTCTGACATTTTACCTCTGAAAAACAAACAGCACCTAAATCTGTTTGTGAAACTTGGATGTATTGAAAAGTTTTAGACGGCAAAAGTGCTTCTACATGGGCTCATCAGGCTAAGCGGGCCTCCAATATTAAAAGAGTTATCAAGCGTTTTGTAAGCTTATCAGACATACAGGGTCCGGGTTTCTACTATTGGGCTTCAAAAAGGACCCTGTCTAATATCCAAAATACCAATATTGAATGATGTAATCCAATACAATAAAATCATAGAGGGTTCTTGATCTAGATCATAAGAACAAAAGAATTTTTAGTTATGCACTTATGCATGCCATTAAACTCACTGTTTTTGTTTACTAAATTATTGCTTTTTAGATAAAGTGTGAAAGAAAATAAATAACTAATATTGTGTAATATTTTTAATTCGTTTAACCAAAGAAATATACTTGCAAGATAAATTATTATGATTTAACATATGACTAAAACTAAAATACTTAAGCCAGTTAAATATTTGAACGAAATTGCTTAGCTTAAGGGTTTGGAAATTAAACCTGCTGTGCTATTGAGGTCATTTTTATTACAACAAAACACTTAAAGATTGATATTTTAAGGTTGTTTGATCATAGCTAGTGTTTTAGATTCATTCCATCGTGTATGAATTAAAACAGTTTTTGTTTCGTTTACCAAGTAATACGAGTTAACTGAACAGCCCCCGGGTATTTATATAAAGGGCACTTAAGAAAATTACTTAAGAAAATCTGTTTGATTACGTTTATTATGATAATCCGACTATTTTTGTAAACACTTAAGAAAAATGACATTATCCCGTTTCTATCAAATCAAACATTATCACCATCAAAATTCCATGGAAATTTTCACCAGAAATAAGCTAGTAAAAGGCTTGTCACCTCATGAAAAGACATCACAATTTCTAGTAAACAATAAAAAAAAGAAAAATTGGACATCAATAATCCAAACTATTAACTATTAGTCAATATTAATCCTAACTAACAATGTAACCAGTGGCAATTCCAACTTTCAAGTTTGTTACCAACAATGAACTCAGACTAACAAATTGTTAACCCCGTTAAATTCTGATAACGTAGCATATGATGTGGTAATTACGTGACAATGACTTGAATTTAAAATAAAAATGTAATAATACTAAAATAGAATGGGACCCACCACCCACCACCCACCACTTCGTCTTCTTCCTTTCTCTATTACATTGAAAATTTGAAACACCACTTCTACCACCACAGAACAACCGCCTGCCACCACAGAACCACCGCCGGCCACCAACGCTGCCTACCACAGAACCACTTCTAAATTCATCTGGGTTTCAAAATCAAACCATATTTTTTCAAAAATAGCGAACTTGACGGAGTTGGGTTGGTCGGGATCTCAAGCAAGTCGAAAAAACCAGGTTTCAGATTTGCATTCGACAATTCCGGCCATCGGAGAAACGACCTATGGCTTTTAGATCTGCAGTTCTTTCAGATGTGGATGTTTTAGATCTATGTTATGGAGACGAACGTGTGAGAGACGATGAGTTTCAAGCGACGGTGGCGGAAGGTTTCTAAAGTCTGTTACGGTGGAGATGAAGTTGGGTGTGGTAGTGCGGCTGGAGAAAGCCGGATTTGCGGAGGTGGAGACGTGCCGGATTTGTAGATGCGGCTGGAGGATGAACAAGACGGGGGACGGGCTTGCGGGGGTTCAATGGTACCAGACGTTGGTGGTTGGCGGTGGTTCTATGGTGGCCAACGGTGATGGTTTTAAGGTGGCAGAAAGTGGTGTGCAGGGAAAGGTTGAAACTTTGAAGGAGGGATAAAGTGGAGAAGCTATTTTGGAGAAGATGAAGTGGTGGGTCCCACTTTATTTTAGTATTAGTATATTTTTATTTTAAATCCAAGTCATTGTCATGAAATTGTCACATTATATGCCACGTCATCAGAATTTAACGGAGTTAACAATTTGTTAGTTTGGGTTCGTTGTTGGTAACAAACTTGGAAGTTGGGATTGTCGCTGGTTACATTGTTAGTTAGGATTAATATTGGCCAATGGTTAATAGTTTGGATTATTGATGTCCAATTTTCCTAAAAAATAAAACAATTTGCTAAGTAAAGATATCAAATTTCTAATGAGTCAAGTTTGAAGAATCCTAATGAACCTAAAATGGGTAATAGTCTAGCGGGGTATATTCTTGTAACCGGCAACTCATACTTAATCTCGTTGCCTATTTTCGCTAACAAGGGAATGCCCCAAACAAATTTGACATTATTTTATTTGTTTCTAAATACTACAAGTTAAAAGACTTTCATCTACCGACGTCATTGGTGGTAGTCCCTCGTTAAGGGTAAGATTCATTGGTGAAGGTTTGTAGGACAAGAGGTGAGGGAAGTGGCGAATACATGAATTTTCGGTGGGAGGGAGCAAAAATTATGGGTCGGGTCAACATAGGTTGGATCAAAATGAGTCGGTAAAAAATAACAAATACGAATAAAATAACACTAATCAATGATAAGCAAATTAAAAGTAGTAAAAACTGAAGTAGAAACAATTAAACAAAATTTTCACATACAATAACAATTATCAGTGTGTTGAAATATATGGATTTTCAATGTCAAGTGAATATTTCAATTATCAATTTAATATCAAATCTATGTTAGAGGATAATAATGGTTTTGGGCTAGCTGGTTGTTTGATTGTGGGCTAAAGATTTCAGCAGGCTGATGACATAATTGGGCTTATGGATCAACTAGAATCTTTCTCAGGGAGTCGAGGGTTAGTTTTTTTTTACCGGTTTTTAAATTTTTTTTAGAAGGTATACCCTTTTTATTAATCAACTAGCGTTTTTTTGGTCGTTTCCGATGTTAGCTAGCACGCTGTTTCTTGTGGGCATGTGGAAAAACATTTTTAGCCAGAAAACTCATCTTTTAACATTAAAAGATGGGACCGTCAACAACCAATTTAGTTGGGAGTTGGGACCGGCAGTGACCAAAAAATAATAGTTGAAATTAATAAAAACCAAAACACATTTTTTATAGAAAAAATAACCATCACATGTATATTAACCCGGTTGGCCACCGGGTTCAAACGGGACTGGGTATGCAGAACGGGTAACCTTTGACGTGTTCAAACATTCATTGACAAACGAAACCGGCTGAATATTTTATTTTTATAGTTTATTTATGTGTTTAATTGATGTACCTGAGATGCATTTCCTCTGGCTCCCGAAAAAGACATTATATGTACTGGATTAAAAGGATCGGTCATCCGAAAATTAGGATTCATTTCTTGTCGCAAATATTCACTTGTGGCATACCATATCTGTAACACCCCGACCGATGGCGGATTATACATCGGGGCGCCACGTATTGTTTCATTACTCGTGACACTATTTGGGTGTCAATATTTAATAAATACATTTTCATTGCGCACGCGCAGAACACAAAAATCATAAAGTAACATAAATCATATCATAACTCAAAATATTCAAATAACATAATTTGTCTTGTTACATTTTAATCTAGGTCCAAAGAAAAAAAAAACATCCTACGTGTCCTTGAGATTCCCAAAAGCAGCTACAGCAAACCTGAACATATGTTAAAATAAAACGTCAACACTTGCGTGTCGGTGAGAAATCAAGTTTAATAGATATAAATAGATAATAACAAACACTGCGCGCAACATGTGCTTAACTGGGGTTTAACATAGGGTGTAATCAGATTGTGATCAAGCCTAAATAGATCATAGCTCATAGTTCAATCCGTGCTCCCAATCAAGCACAAAAACAAGTAATCATACGTGCATGTGTAAACAAAACAAGAAAACCGTAAACGATAGGTCTCCCGTGTTCATCTAATGGATCCATGAAAACTTCGGAATAGGCCGAACAAAGCGGTTAATGATTCACACATACAAATAAACAGCCAAGTAAACGTCCATAACACATGGGGTTTTGCGCACATAAATTTCATAAACAAGTTTAAGACTCAAGTTGTACGAACACATGAACATCCCAAAACGTTAAAAATAAAAGGGGATTAGGTACGAGATTACTCACTTGTAAACGGTGCGTTGAAAGATAATGCAAGAATCCAATTTTTAAACAAGCACAAGTTAACCTATAAATAAGAGGTTATTGGTCTAACGATTGGTTTTTATGTCTTGAATATATGCAGTAAGTATCGATTTTTGTTAGTTAAACAAATTAAAACAAAATATATATTTATTTTTACCGAGATTCTGGGCAGAACAGAAGAGAAGACGGAGGCAAAGAGAGGGGTGGCGTTGCTGAGGAACTACGGCAGAGAGCAAAGGGAGAGAGATTTGGGGAGTGTTTAAGTGTAGTGTGTGTAGTGTTAAAAAAACAAGAAATTAGCTTAATTTATAGGAAAACCCAAGGGAACACAATCCCTTGAAAAAGGGGAAAAGATCTTATCAAATCAAGCAAAAGATATTAAAAGCACAAGAAAACAAAAGCAAAAGATATCAAAAGATATGCCGGCAGCTGCAGGGGATGGGGAAAAGCTGACAGGTTACAGATCAAAGCATGGGAGGTGTCAGATAAAGCACTGTTCAAGACATGCAAAAGAAGATTTCAAAAGATTATGTCAGTCACTTTTTCTGTCAACCAATAGGATTGGTGCGCATGCTGCGCCGAAAGTGGCTTTTCGGACAGATGTCGGAACTGACCTACAGTGCTCAGATAAAAGATAAGATATTTCAAAAGCATACAGGCTGACCTAAACTGAAGAAAAGACTTAAGGTCTAGCGCGAGAAGACTCGAGCGCGCGCGAGGGCGAAGGCAGACAGAGAACAATCCTTAGCGCGCCGCGGGAAGAACTACAATCCTTAGCGCGTCGCGGGAAGAACTAAAATTCTTAGCGCGCCGCGGGAAGAACTATAATCCTTAGCGCGTCGCGGGAAGAACTACAATTCTTAGCGCGCCGCGGGAAGAACCATAATCCTTCGCGCGCCGCGGGAAGAACTACCATTCTTAGCGCGCTGCGGGAACAGTTCGCCTCGCGTATCGCAGGAACAGTTGGTCTTCGCGCAGGCTTCCTTGTAAGGAGTCTGGCGCGTGGAGCTGCGCAGACATCCTTAGGCGGGAAGAACCAAAGGACAAGCAAAGAGTTAAGAGAAAAAGGGGTTCCAGGCTTAAGGGTTAAGCAGAGGGGCGGGACGACGACAAGAGAGAAAAAGGGGCGGGACGGCGACAAGAGAGAAAAGGGCGGGACGGCGACAAGAGAGAAAAGGGCGGGACGGCGGAAAGGAATTTATTATTATTAGTAAGTAATATAAATATATATATATATATATATATATATATATATATAATTTATTAAATGTTAAAATTACAAAGATTAATAATCAAATTTTAAATCATAAAAAGAATCGGATTCGAAAACGGGTACCTGGGTCGGGTCGGATTGGGCAGTTGTCACAATATCTCGATCGATTGACGTAATTTTTCTACCGCGTGTACATTCCCAGAATGAACCAGATCGAAACATTCAGCTGTCGACGGACACACTTTGCCGGAACGTCGACCGCAAACGAAGGATAGCCAGGCCCCGGTTCCCAGGGTTAGGATGAAGAAGTAGGAACGGGTATTCGAAAGGCTTTGAGAAGAGGGGCAACAGTGAAGATGCCGAGAATGGCCGTGTCTATGGGGATTACCGGTCTTAGTAAGAATCTGTTGCAAATGCATGTGAGGGAGGAATGCGCATAATATCATGAAAAATGGATACAAATTTTTGGCTGCTACTTAGTATCGGCAATAGGTCTGAAAAGGTATCTAAAAATAAAAACTTTAGATATCTATACCCTGTCGAAGTAAGGAACCATGGCATATATGTTTGGAATAGATTCCATTTTGAGAGAGTTGAATAGGCACTATCTCGTTGAAAAGTTCTATACATCTGCCCTTTCTCACCCGAAATGGCTGGGGAGAGTAAAGGTTCCTTTTTTTGAGGGTACTTCCGGGAACAGATCCAGCGAAGACGCAATGGGGCCTGTAGCTCAGAGGATTAGAGCACGTGGCTACGAACGGGGCTTTTTATTTGATCAAAGCAGAGAAGCTCGCCTTCTTGTTATCCAAAAGCAAAAGTCGGTCGAATCGGTCGGGCCCCTGCCCCGGAACGTCGAATGAAATAGGAGATCTCTCGAAAAGTCTTTAGTGCGCATTTCGGTCAACTCTCCATCATCTTCCTTTGGCTGAGCGGCATGTATTTCCACGGTGCTCGTTTTTCCAATTATGAAGCATGGCTAAGCGATCCGACTCACATTGGGCCTAGTGCCCAGGTGGTTTGGCCGATAGTGGACAAGAATTCTTGAATGGTGATGTGGGCGACGCAATTATCAGGGGCGCGCTCTACCCACTGAGCTAATAGCCCGTCGTGCGAGCCCCCCACCGGGGGCCCACTATGCCAAAAGCGAGAGAAACCCCATCCCTCTCTTTCCTTTTTTCGTCCCCATGTCACCACACCGGCGGCATGGGGACGAAAAAAGGGGGATCCTATCAACTTGTTCCGTATGCCTACCTTTTTTGAAACATTTCCGGTCGTTTTGGTAGACGGAGACGGGATTGTTAGGGCCGATGTTCCGTTTCGAAAAAAAAAATGAAAAATAAAAAGGTCGTCTTATTCAAAACCCCAATTATGACATCCCTTCTCTCCCACTTCACACCTCGGAACGCGCCGTTCTTATAGAGATAAAGTAGAGATAAAGGCGCTTTGACATCTTCTTAACCCGAAATGGCTGGATTTGTTTCGTTATTGTCAATGTATTTCTTAATAAATTTTTTTGTTGATTCCATAAAAAGTTGTAGAGCGATTCTGCGCATATTAATGATACATAGAAACACTGGGACTGAGACACGGCCCAGACTCCTACGGGAGGCAGCAGTGGGGAATTTTCCGCAATGGGCGAAACTATTCAATACCCCTACGAAAAATTGATCACATCCGAGCGTTTCCGCGGCCGAATCCACTTTGAATTTGATAAATGCATTGCTTGTGAAGTATGTGTTCGTGTATGTCCTATGCTTTCGCGCATTCTTTCCGGTTCTTTTATTCGTCGCTCTGATGATGCTGTTCTCTCTTCTCTGTCATGTACTAGGGGGAATCTCCTTTTTCATTTCTATTATGTCAAAAGTGGCAGGCTTCATAGCGGCGAAGGGCCTATCTAGCTGTTTGAGGGTTAGTATAAAAAACCAGCCTCATAGTATAAACAAATAACTATAGAAGTAATAACCAACTCATCAGTTCGTATTATCTGGATCCAAAGAACCAGTCAAGATATGATATATTGGTCATATTGTTGTAGCAACTGACAGAGCGGCCTGTGATTCAGGATTGATCGACGCCCGAGGAACGCTCTACCGAATGAATGAGTCACAAGGTGTCCTGGATT
>NW_027505489.1:0-17500 GCF_021521415.1 Bidens hawaiensis | reverse complement strand
CTGTATACAAATGAAATACATGTGTGGTGTCTTGGTTTGTCACTATAAGTCCTCAACTCGTCATGAGCCATCCCTTAAAACTAGATTTGGATTGAATGTAATCAAAAAGATATAATTCCCTAATCCTAGAAAAATATTGGTATTTTACTTTGTAAGAGGTGTTCTTCAGGCATGTTTGTTGGGTTTTGATAATTTTTGTATTAACTTTTTTTTATATAAAATCAACTACTGGATTTAAACTCTTACTACTTGAAAAGACAAACTCTTGTCCAACATCTTAACTTGAATTAATCATATGAGATTACACCAGAATATCGAATCATAAGCGAAGAAAGATATGGGATAAAATAGTGATTGCGTGAAACCAATTTTTAACTTGGGGACATTGGGAATTCCAACAATTTATTTAATTGATACAAATTGTGACCTCGATCTTGCAGATAGTTTCAAGTATCACATACAAGGTTAAATAAGGTAGGTTTAATAGTCATGGTTATAGGTTAATACTAACAAGCAGTCTTTGTAAACAGATTATGAAAGTACACAAACATAAAATATCAACTTTGATTTCTTAATGGGCTTATTCAAGCAAGCTATCTAAAATTTATTAAAACTTGAGTTATCACTGGTATATATAAAATAATTACATTTAAATCGAATGATAAAACCCATCACGAACTTTGAAAATTTTGCATTAGCTAACCACCATGACGCCACGAAACCAAAAATCATGCCATAGACAAGAACCCAGCACGACACAAGTTTAACAGTAGACACAAGCCGTTTAACTCGCAAGTCTTTATTTTATTATGTATTATCTTCTAAAGTTACAATAATATAGTAAAAATGCAAGTATATATAAAATAATTACATTTAAATAGAAACATGATTGAGATTTTTCTTTTAGCATAATGCACTCTTCTCTTTAAGTTTATTATGACTTTAAAACCTTTTTAGGATGAGCCCGTCAATGTGACATGCACATGACAGTTTAGCTTAACTTCTTAATGGATTCGATGAATCGATGAACACTAAAGAGTATACACTTCGATCGAACTCAAATCTCTACATTTTGTATTACAATTATGACGAAAACTCGAAATTTAAAGCCCATTAAGTGATTTAATTTACAAGATTTAATCCCGACTAAAGCAATTTGTTTTATTTAATTTACAAGATTCAAAACGCATTCAAGCAGTTTGTTTAATTATTATAAATAATTAAAATGCCATCAAATAAACATTCAGAAACGTTTAATGGGCACATGTGTAATTTGAATAAGAAACTTCGGAAGAAAATATGATAACTCATCACATAAAGTCTTTTTCTACGGAAATATGTCACTAAATACTATTATTATAAAATTATAATAATACACCCTCCAATAAATAGAAAATAGACCAATGTTCTCCCAAAACATTAATTGATTTTGTCCTTATATTATTATCCAACAAAATTGATTGGAATAGATAATTAAAATAACTAAACAAATCCCCCCATTTTCGGGCCACGACGTATTGATCGCTTTTTAAACGCTTTTTATTAGAGATTTTTCTAAAATAACACTTTTTCTATCACTATACGTTTACAAAATAAGAATTAGTATTAATATGTATTACTGAAAGTAAATTATAATTTTTATTCTTGAATATTAATACTAAAATGATATTTACTTTATCAAAATAGAAAAATCACAAATGGTCCCTATGGCTTTACTGTATTCTAAGTTTGCCTCCAGATTTTACAAATTACAAATTCAGTCTAAACATTTGTGAGAGGGTTATACGTTTAGTCCCTACTGTTACTCATAGTTAGTTTGTAACGAAAAAGATATTTTGTCATTTATGCGAGGGTAATTGTGTATTTTCATACTTGGAGTCATAACGTTGACCTCATCACCTTCGATAAGTGCAAAATCAAAGGTAATGAAGTCGAGAACTACATTCTATTTGGAACTCTTCTAGATAATTGTGCTTCAGTTTAGTATGAGGAAATATCAATCTTGCGAGTCATCTCGAAAATGTATGGAAGCTAGCATCAATGTAACACTTACAAGAGCTCTTCTTCCTACCACCATAAACTAAGGACACATCATTAGTTCTTTGAAAGTATTTTTAAGATATAATTGATTGTCGTCCAACGCTTCTCACCAAGCAACTTGTCGTCATGCTCAAAGTATATGAGACATCATGTCTTTTGCATAGCATAAATCATATAATAGCTCAAATTGCCAAAGTGTACATAACTCTTTTCATTTTCTTAATCTTTTTTTTCGCTTTGCGACATTGAGAGTTATCAGGATAGTATCATGCATCATATGCAAGAGTCCTCACTTGGAATCACACATTGCAAATTATCTGGTAACTTTATCAACGCATGCACTTTGACTTAAGCCAATAAGTCGTTTTGCAAATCTCTACAAATCTTTATTCCAAGAGTATATGTGGCTTAAACAGTACCTTCTATTGCGAAACACTTTCTAAGTCAATACTTAACATCTTTCAGGGTAGGTAAGTTGTTTGAATGGAAGATAAATCATTCTTAGTCAATACTTAACATCATCATGGTTAGTCCTAGGTTGCATGGAGTGTAAGTTCTAATACAATAGAGGGCAATTGCTTCCATCGCATAGCCTTTGACTAGAAGTAACCTCTCATGAAAAGGTTGTGAAAAGGGATTATGTGCTACGTACAAGTGATTTACTTGTAAGGTCATGGAGTGTGATTTTGGTGGCGTTTAAAGGCGTGGTAGGTTTGCAAATTAATGAAGCAATATAAGAAATAGGAACTTTGCATTGCATCTCTTTAAGTTTAGATAATTTTTGAGTGGTATAGAAGAAAACAATTCATTTTACAAAAGTTTATGAGAGACCAAACCGTATGTTATTATGTGAGAGTGACGGAATGTGAATGGATATCAAATTTGAATCCAAAATTAACATTACATAGATGGTGTGGATAGATCCTTTCATGTGTATGTATGAGAAATTGCCAACCGGTAGAGTTGAACTGATTTAGCATATTGTATTCTGGCCATCTTTTCGTATCAACAATTCTTCCATCGAGAATTCTTCTTCCTACAAGTAAATTCAAGTTTGTTGCAATGACTTGATGATCAAGGAACGTAGTGGCCATAGCTTGAAAATTTAAATTTGAATGTACTTTCTTGAAAAGTTAGAAAATTATTTTGATGTAGAGGCATGATAGTATGCAGAAAATATGAGATTACAAAGAGATGCAAGTCTAGATATATGGTAACTTTACATGGGAAAGGCAACGAAATATTGAGTTAATGCATCAGTGGTTGATATATATAGTTAATAGAGGAAAAGAGATTTTATTCTTAAAGCTTTGAAAATTGGTAGGTAAGGTTTGAATAGGTTTGAGTAATGCATTGGTTTTGAAAAACTCATAGTCTTGAAATCTGTAGTGTTGACGGTCACTCTAGATTGACCGTAAATCAAACTTCAAAATCAGAAACTGCCACCTTGACGGTCACTTGAGACAGTTGGTTCCAATCGACAATGCATGGTTAGTTAAGCTTCATTCCTTGCATTGTTTGGGCATTCTTTCGAGCTAAGGTTGATCATAGGTTGTTTTCTAACATTCATAGACCTAATCACATGAGTTGAAGTGTTTCTTTTTCAATGGTTTGGTAAGTATGTCGATTATGTTCTCATCTGAAGGTATTTCGTTTATGATAATATTACCCTTTTAAACATATTATCTTGAACACAATATCTAAGGACTATATGTTTAGTTTTAGAATAAAAAACAAGATTTTTACTTAACTCTATAGCACTTTTATTATCACAACATGCAGGAATAAAATAAGTAGATACCTCATAGTCTACAAGTGTTTGTTTCATCGATGGCGCTTATGCACAAGCTCTACCAGCGGTTATATATTTAGTTTCGGTTGTAGATAACACTACGAATGCTTGTTTCTTTGAGATCCAAGATGCAAGTGCAAAACCTATGAATTAGCACACATCGCAAGTGCTATTTCTATCAATTGCGCGTCTTCTAAGATACGCATTTGCAAGGCACACAATTTCAACTCCTTCATTCCTAGGATACCATAGACCAACTTCTGTGGTGCCATCGATGTGTTTAAATATTCGTTTCGCGGCTTCATGGTGTGATTTCTTATGATTTTCCTGAAATCTTACACAACAGCACACATTATACATAATAACATGTCTACTTACCGTTAGATAAAGCAAGCTCTCAATCATACCTTGTTTAGGTGGTGGCTGTAGCCATAGATGTATTAATAGATTTTACATTTATAAAATCAAACTTTTTTAACATATCACGAATATATTAGTGTGGTTGATAAAGTTACCATCATCATATTATCATATTGTTTAATCGGCAAACCAAGAAAGTAGTTAAGTTCACCCATCAAACTCATTTCAAATTCTTTACACATACTGTTAACAAATTCATCATATAAATTTTGAACATACAGATCCAAATATGATACCATCTACATATATCTGCACAAATACTAAATCAATATGTTTTTCTCAACAAACAAATCATTATCTACTTTACCCATAGTATAACCATTATCAAGCAAAAACGTTTTAAGTCTATCATAGCATACTCGTAAGACTTGTTTAAGTCCATATAACACATCTAGTTTAAACTTTTCTTAGTACACTTTTAACAACTAGATCTAGAATAAAGGACTAAACATGTAGTCTCTTCAAACTACAATAGAAGTGTATTAGATCCACCCCCCAACCCTACCCTACCCCACCCCACCAATTTGACGCAGTAAATACAATTTCTTTCTTTGTTTATTTCTATCTAATTAAATATCACAAATCCACACCTACATACTAACTTCCACAACAAAGCCCATCTCCCTTTACTTTCCCAATCTCCAAATCCAACCCTTATTATTATTATTATTATGGACTCGCCGGACTTCCCTAGCGGCAAGTCTCCCCGTTCCCTCCAAGGCCCACGCCCAGCCCCTCTCCGAGTCCACAAAGACTCCCACAAGATCCGCAAACCACCAGTAGCTCCGGCATCCCACCACCACCACCACCAACCACCACCACCCCAACAACACCAACACCGGCCGCCAGTCATCATCTACACCGTCTCCCCAAAAGTCATCCACACAACCACCAACGAGTTCATGAATCTTGTCCAACGTTTGACCGGCCCATCTGCCCCTTCTCCGGTGGGCCCAGGCCCATCTTCCTCAGCTTTCCAAGACGACGGCGGCGCGGTTTCTCCGGCAGCCAGGTTTGCTTCCATTGAACGAGCAGCTAAGTCACCGGACGGTAGAAGGCCGCCGCAGACCGCCGCCGTGGAAGGTGTTGATGGGCTGGAGTTGAGTTGTTTTCCCGGAATATTGTCGCCGGCGCCGGCGGCACTGCCGCCGGTCCCACCAAATTATTTCTCACCATTAGGTAGTGATTTTTTTCCGGATTTAAGCCCTGCGTTACATAATAATAATAGGAGTTATAATTATGTGGAAGGTAATCCATTTATTACAAGTCCTACAAATCTTTTATCTTCACATATAATTTCACCCACAACTCCAAATTTGGATCTTTTTAGTAGTTTATTTGACTTGTAATAATCTGAATTTTGATTGGTTGATTGCTAGTTGCCTTTGTTTACCAAGTGGTAGGGGTAGAGATGTAATTTTGTTAGTGTTTATTATTTTTTATTGTTTTATTTTTTGGTTGACCCAAAATCAGATGAGAAAGCATTGGAATTGACTTTTGGTGGTGTTTTTGTGTTAATTATTTCTCCATCCATTTCTTTTTCTTGATGTAGGTTGTAACATGCATTTTATTGACTAATTATTGTTATTATGAGAAAAGGACAGGGGCATAGTTGTAATTTTGTTAGTTGTATATTCGTTTATTATTTTGTGTTGACTAATGATGCAATGAGGAGACTTTGTCACTTGTATTTTTGGTTCATGTTTTAATTTCATTTCTTGTGTATAGCCCCTCTTGGATAGATTCTATATGGTTTGGATAGATTCCCAGGCAACACGAAATACTGTTTTTAGCCGTTTAGGCTTTATTGTAAATCGTTTATTATACATATTATGCTTTTAAGTAATTTGTAATGTTTTCATAACCGGATCAGACACTGAACCGGTCGGGTTACTGGTTCACCGGTTCAACCGGTCGAACCGGTCAGACCGGCCGAACTAAAAAACTATGAAAAAAATGTTAAATCAAAAAATATATGAAAAATCCATAATAAACCGGTTGAACCGGTCCGGTTCACTAGTCCGACTGGTTGAACCGGTCCGGTTTTATGATCGGACCAGTAAACCGGTTAGGATCGACCGTTTTTTAAGAAGCGAGCGAACTATATCGAACCGGACCGGTCGGGTGACCGAATTCCGGTCGGACCGGCCGAACCGGTCCGGTTTTAAAAACACTGGTAATTTGTATATCATGATTATCAAACCAGTCATGTTTCTTTGTTTAGACTATGCTAAGATTGCACGTGTTAAGCTGTCATGCCGTTTAAAATCACCACATAGATAATTTTTTAGACCAAGTGTGGTGGGCGTCATGGAGGGTGCAAAACGCCCCTGAAGTGCCGGGAACACCGCCCCCGGGACGCTATGGGGCGCTTTGGATTCAAATCATCTCCTAGCTTTGTACAAAACGTCCCAAAACTTTTGATAGTGGGGCCATTTGCAGGCGTACCAATAGAGAAAATAAAGGGGATGCTTCCCCCTCCACCACGCACAGTCTTTTAGGGTGAGGGGCCATCTACATCTACCACCCGGTTGTGATTCCCTCTTGAGCCAAAGATAACGAAACGGTGTTTCCCCCTGCTATCATGCCACATTATCTCACCACCACGCTTTTCCCTCGAACTTCTCTTTTTTATTTCTTTGTTTTTTCTCCCCTATAGGCCTCTAACATGCATCATCACTATGACTCACCACCATCTTTCACCTTAACCAATCTCATCCTTGTAGCATCCCGTCCCTGGCCATTCTGACTTCACTCTTTGTCACTTGATATAAAGGTGTTTATCATTACATTGTTTCTCAATATTCATGATTTCTTTAACCAAAGGAGATTAAAGCCTTAAAAACAATTCAACTACCAAAGTATTTTAGAGAACTTTCAGCATATAATTCAACTTAATATCATCCAACCATAGTTAACCTTTATTATGTAGAAAACCAAAAATCCATTAATGTATTTAAAATTCATATAATTTAGTTTGATTTGATGAAGGGGCTTATTCAATTATGTACACAAAGTTAATTACAATTTTTTTTAACTCTAGTGTATTATTATCAACATTTCCATTAAAACAACAATTAAAATAAGTTTTAGGTTTCTTACAAATATTACTTTCATCTAAACGACAAGTGTTCCAAGAGACAACATAGAATTATTAAAGGCGTATCTTGGCATGCACATTTGCAGAAAGGTTCTAGTCTTCTAGAGGGCCAGTTCAACTTTTGACATACAAGTTTCTATTAATATATTAATTCAACGTGGTCACTTTCTTACAACATTTTCAAAATAACATCATTAAATTAGTTAAAACACGAACAAAAAGTAATCATATCTTTATAATTCACATGCTTCAAGAACAATTTGCATTATATTTTTCTTTCAAAAATCACAATCAGCAATACAAAACTTATACTGCCAAAATAAGCCCACCAAATCATCATCAATTTACTAACACTTCAAAGTTCAAAACTGAAGAAACACTAAGTGACCCGGGGCAGATTATAAATAATCTGGGGGTTAAGTAATGTTTCCCACGAGGATGAGATCCAGCAGAGAAGGTTTTTCTTCAGGGGACCTGCAAAACAAACACCGTAAGCTCGTCACTGAGAAGGGGGGGGGGGTTCCTCCTTGTGACCACCCTCCGGCGTGAGAATCAGACTAGATTGCTCTGAATATAAGCGTATATTAAGAGATTGCTAGATAAGAGTGAGATATCAGATGATGTCCTTACCATTCCAAGGTGTTGGAGTATTTATAGCCGAAGGTAGGTTTCCTAGAAGGTACAGCCGGCTGAATAGTATTCATGTTCCACCAACAGTGGACTACGCACAGGCCATGCTGGTTGGTGGATAGGCTACGGCCGACAGTAAAAAGGTCGGCTGTACACTGTTCCTTTACTGCCGGCTACGCACTGTTCCACCAACTGTAGGCTGCGCACGTCCTTTCATAAGGGTTGGTGAGTAGGCAGCGGCTAATAGTGACAAACAGTACTAGAGGGTGCTCCTCCTCGTACTGTTGTCGGTGAGCTGTCACCCTGTGATTGGTTCATGGGCTGTTCTGGTCAAATCGTCTGTTCTGCCCATACCTTAGTAGGTATAGTACAAAAGATCTTCCAGAAGCATACGGACTGGCTCATTTAGGCGGGAATATTCCCGCCTTGCTCATTCCTTCATGTGACTACTGAAGTAGCTAGTGCCTTGTGCGTGTAGCCTTGCTGTTAGTGCGGGTAGCCTTCCCTGATGGCTTGTATCCGCAACTGCGGGAACAGGCGGGGTACTTCACCATTGGGAGGCTTTCCCTGCGGGTACAGCTGGCGTACTGCGCGTAAGGTTTTCTCTGAGCATGGTGGGTCCTGCGGGAGCAGTTGGTCGTTGCGCAGACGTCCCTGTTCAAGGTGAGTCTTGCGGGTCCAACTGGGCTCTGCTGGGACCTACCTCTTCAAGTCCCCCCAGTCCAATGTTCTTCTCATGAATTATTAATAAGTGAGGTGAACTTTTGGACTTAGCAAGGGGTTTTGAAAAGGGTTTAGTTTTTAGGTTTTTCGTGGTGATTCTTCCCGCGGTTTTCCTGATGTCACGCAGAAATTCCCGACTTTTCTGCTTCATCTTTGGGCATGAAGCGGGTAGGTTTGTAACCTCCTCGCAAGTCAGGAGCGTTGAGTCCCACTTGTGTGGATTCTCCATGGGGTTTTGGTAGTTTTCAACATACTGATCAACTATGCTAAAACCATCAATTCCATCTTGGAGTTTCAAACAATATAGTTCTCGACGTTCCCGTCACGCGGGGATGTTATTCCCGTCTCCGCAAGCATGGCCCAGAAGATCCTTCTTGGTTTGAATTCCCTGCAGAGTGCTAAGTATGTGAAGGGTTTTGCCTTGACACTGTACCCGCACTCGTCTTATGGTTACTTTACTTCCAAGGTATTCCTGGCGTCAATTCCCTGCGGGTGCTAAGTATGTGAAGGGTTTTGCCTTGACACTGTACCCGCACCCGTCTTATGGTTACTTGGTTGCCAAGGTAAGGGGTATTTTCCCGCTTACTTTTGAATCTTTTTGAATTTTGAAATTCGAAGAGTTGGTGAAAGGATAAGAACAATCCAAACCTCTGAAACGTCATGCGACGGTTTCTTCTGACTGTGTCAGGACGTGCAGGAAGTTATGGTGACGTGACAGTACCTGGTCATTCCAGACGCTTTTTCAGGCGCGTGGACGCGATTTTTCGGGCGCGTGGCCGCGAAATTAATGGTACGCGTCCTTTCAACAGCTGTTGCCAGCTTGCTTTTTGCCACGTGTCATAGTTTCATTGCACCTTCGATTTCTCTCTCTTCCGCATTAAATTCATCGCATTAATTGCGATTAGTATATAAAGGGGGAGAGGGTCCTTTGCAATTCACACTTTCACTTCTCTCTTCATCTTTAACGATTTCCGGCGAATACTCACCTTTTCAGTCGAGCATTCTCTTGAAATCGTTTTCTTCTTTCATCTGCAAGATGTCTTCTCACGATGTCGAAGCTACAGCCGATGACAAGAGTACTGCTGGCGAGTGCTAGTGTGCTCTGCCTGTCGATCTGTATCAGTACGTCGTCAGGAAGTTCATGCTCGAGTCTCTCGAGCCTGAGTTTCCTGAACCCCATCAGACGGTGTACGATGCCCCCAGAGGCAAGATCTGGGTATATGCTGCATTCTTTGTTTATGGGAATCTTAGGTTCCCATTGACAAAGTTTGTGTACCGTGTCCTGGAGAGGCACGGTGTGCACCTGACCGAGGTGCACCCGATGGCGATTGCCAAGATTCGGCACTTCGAGTGGGTGTGCCGGATTCTGGGCATTGAGCCCTATGTTGACCGCCTGATGACCTTCTACTCTTGGAGGTGCATCCAGGGGTGGTATACCCTGATAACCCGGATCAAGGGTTTGAAGATTTGCGCAACCGAGCGCAGTCTTCGTTCGTGGAAGCGGGAGTTCTTCTACATCTCCGCTCGTGCCATCCCCCTTGCCATGAAATTCAAGAATGGGCAAGCACTTCCCAGCCTTCACGCCTCCAACTACCAGGAGGCGGAATGGTTCTCGAAGATATCCCGAGTCCAATCTCCGGTTTACCGGTTTGCGGAGTCCGGGATGGTGATGCTGGGGATGAGCCGGGTGTGGAAGGATGCGGATGCGCAAAAGATCCCAATCGTCCTTGAATACGGTTCGAACTCTGTTCCTTACGGTATGCTTTTAACCACGTGGTCGTGGGTTCGAGTCCCACGGATGGCGCCAATGAAGA
This sequence comes from Bidens hawaiensis, assembly GCF_021521415.1. Classification (NCBI taxonomy): domain Eukaryota; kingdom Viridiplantae; phylum Streptophyta; class Magnoliopsida; order Asterales; family Asteraceae; genus Bidens; species Bidens hawaiensis. The sequence goes on along the minus strand of NW_027505489.1, from coordinate 6,981 downwards.
AACACTAAGTGACCCGGGGCAGATTATGGATAATCTGGGGGTTAAGTAATGTTTCCCACGAGGATGAGATCCAGCAGAGAAGGTTGTTCTTCAGGGGACCTGCAAAACAGACACCGTAAGCTCATCACTGAGAAGGGGGGGGGGGTTCCTCCTTGTGACCACCCTTCGGCGTGAGAATCAGACTAGATTGCTCTGAATATAAGCGTATATTAAGAGATTGCTAGATAAGAGTGAGATATCAGATGATGTCCTTACCATTCCAAGGTGTTGGAGTATTTATAGCCGAAGGTAGGTTTCCTAGAAGGTACAGCCGGCTGAATAGTATTCCTGTTCCACCAACAGTGGACTACGCACAGGCCATGCTGGTTGGTGGATAGGCTACGACCGACAGTAACAAGGTCGGCTGTACACTGTTCCTTTACTGCCGGCTACGCACTGTTCCACCAACTGTAGGCTGCGCACGTCCTTTCATAAGGGTTGGTGAGTAGGCAGCGGCTAATAGTGACAAACAGTACTAGAGGGTGCTCCTCCTCGTACTGTTGTCGGTGAGCTGTCACCCTGTGATTGGTTCATGGGCTGTTCTGGTCAAATCGTCTGTTCTGCCCATACCTTAGTAGGTATAGTACAAAAGATCTTCCAGAAGCATACGGACTGGCTCATTTAGGCGGGAATATTCCCGCCTTGCTCATTCCTTCATGTGACTACTGAAGTAGCTAGTGCCTTGTGCGTGTAGCCTTGCTGTTAGTGCGGGTAGCCTTCCCTGATGGCTTGTATCTGCAACTGCGGGAACAGGCGGGGTACTTCACCATTGGGAGGCTTTCCCTGCGGGTACAGCTGGCGTACTGCGCGTAAGGTTTTCTCTAAGCATGGTGGGTCCTGCGGGAGCAGTTGGTCGTTGTGCAGACGTCCCTGTTCAAGGTGAGTCTTGCGGGTCCAACTGGGCTCTGCTGGGACCTACCTTTTCAAAAACACAAACTAGTTCCCTTTACTAAAATGAGTCCTTGGTGTTGACCACGGTGTATCCAAGTCATCACCACCCAACCTCGCCACCAACTCCGCCGCCCGCTCTGGCATCACCGACTGAATCATCACCACCGGCTTCCTAACCGGCAAATCGGGTACCATCCCGCCTCTCAACATCCGCCCCGCCTCCTTCATTGTCGGCCTCAATCGGTCATTTGGGTGCACACAAATCAAACCCGCCATCAGCATCCGCTCCATATCGACCTTATCATACCGCCCCATCAGCTTCGGGTCAGCCGCGGCTATTAATATCCGCTTTTCCCATAAATCCCACATCCAATCCGTCACTACCACCCCATCCTCGTTCACTGCCCGCTGCCCCGACGCCACTTCCAATACCAATACTCCAAAACTGTAAACATCTGTTTTCACACTTGGTACACCCGAAAACACGTATTCGGGTGCTAGGTACCCCATAGTGCCAGCTGGCAGTGTCGCGTCACGTTTACGAGCGTTATGCTAGTAAACCTCAGCCAACCCGAAATCCCCTAATTTCGCATTAAAATCCGCGTCGAGCATAATATTACACGTTTTCACGTCTCGGTGAATAATCTGTCGTTCGCATTCTTCGTGTAAATACACCAAAGCCGACGCGACCCCGAGAAGTATGTTTAACCGTTTTTCATACGTTAACGGTTGGTTATTCGTTCGTTTATGTATTACTTTATCTAACGACCCATTCGGCATGTACTCATAAACGAGAACCAACTCGTTACCCTCACAACACCATCCTTGTAACTGGACTAAATTCTTGTGCTTTAAACATCCCACAATTGTCGCAAGCTCGGTCGCGAACTGGTTCCCGAGCAAACCCGTTTGACTCGCTTTACTAAACCGCTTCACAGCCACATTCCCGCACGATGGAATATGAGCCTCATACACGACCGCAGACGCGCCCTGCCCTATAATCCGGTTCGGGTCAAACCCTTTCGTCGCCGACCGAATATCCACTAACTTCAGCTTTTTCGGGACCTCGGTTTCCTGAAACCGATACATTTCAGGCCGTTCTTGACACCGTCGTCTTAACGCTTCTCGTTTATTCAAACACACACAATAAACCATGAGAAAACCCGCGAAAATGATCAAACACGCGGTTAACATCACCCACCCGAAAGCCAACTCGAGTACCCGATCGTCTTTACGATTATTATTCCCTCGCATCCCGACTTCCAACTCTTCGAACCCGGGATCTTCGGGGTAGCAAATCAAACACGTTCTCGACGACCGCGTTTCCATTTGTACGTTCGGGTTTAACGACTTGAATGTATGAAACTGAATCTTTTCGATCGAGTGGATCGACGACCCCCGCCCGTTCGAACCCGAAAACCCGACATACATAAACTCATTCAAAATAACCGAAACATCAATCGGTACCGAAAGAACCGGACGCTCCGGTTTCGACTCCTTATACCCGACCCAAACCCGAATCATCTTCTCTTCATCCCGGTACTCGATCCAAACCGAAACCCGTCTCCCGCTTTTCAAAACCACCCCTTTCGAATTCAAATCCACCGCGGCAACCGACACAATCGAGTTCACATCAAGCCCGACATGGTTATCATTAATATCCCCATGACCCGCGTTGAAACGGGTATCGAATTCGACGGCGAGAAACGGGTCGGAGAGATGGGAGTCGGGTAACCCGATGAAGCCGTCGGAGTGTGGTAAGGTGGTGGGGTCGGAGGCGATTAGGAACGCGATGCCGTCGCCGGAGACGCAGGGTGGCGGTGGTGGGGTGATGGTGAAGGTAAAGTGGGCGGAGAATGAGACGGTGGCGTTTGATGATTTGTTGAAGAACCGGATCGGGTAAGAGTGGAGGATCCGGCCCGTTGGGGAGTACGAACGGGAGGTGCAGACGGGGAGTTCTTGGGTGAGGATGATGGAGGTTGAAGAAACGTGGATCGACTCACTGGTAAACGATCTACTTTCCTCGGGTGTGATTATGCTATTTCACCGATGGTTCTCCGGGATCTGGGTTCTTCCACCTACAAAATGAACAACACCGTAAACTTACCCCTCAGAAAGGGACAGAGGGGTCCTCTTTGGGGTAACCCTCCGGTGTGAGAATAAGAATTTGTAGGAGAAGATAATAATATGAGAGTAAGGAAATTGGAGTGTATTGCTTAATATAGCTGAATACTGTGTGATTGAGTGTGCCTCTCCTTGTGGAGTTGATGTGGTATTTATAGTGCTAGGGTTTCCACTGATTGGGCTTAGCCTTGTTGGCCTCCTCCAATTGCTTTGCGCCACGTGTCCTTGGGACACCTGGTGCTTTTTCATTGGTTATAATCACGTGGTAGCACATGGGTTTTGCTGAGTTGTTCACCCTTCATTGGCAGCTGTCAACATCAGCATATTCTTATTCCTTAAAAAGATACCTTCTGGAAGGTTGTCTGACGTGCACAATCAAGGTTGCCCTAATCCTGATTTGGATAAGGACGAGGTTGATTATGTGCATGTGTGATACGCGCCTATCCTGAGGATGCGCGAGGTCTTCTCTTTATTCTCACGCGCAGATGTTTCATGCGCAGATGTGATATGCACAAGCATGTGATATGCGCCACGCGCGGATGCGCCACGCGCAGATGTGATATGCGTGAGCATATGTGATGCGTGAGCATATGTGATGCCTGAGCATGTGATGCATGAGCATATGTGATATGCGTGAGCATATGTGATATGCGCCATGCGCATAGGTTTTGGCTTTGTGCCTTCATAATATCTTGATTTCAAGCCTCTTGTCTATATCTTGTGGGTTGACCCGCCTCGCTCGGTGTTGAGGCGGGTACATACCTCTTCAGAGGTGGTGGTGAAATGGGCCGACCCGATTAGGGTTAGGTTGATTGGGGGTGAAGAAGATGTTGGGATGAAGATGGTGGGTAGTAATAGGATGAGGAATTGGATGTATGGTGGCATGATTTTGAGATGAAATCAACAAGTTGAAACCTACCTGCAACTGAATGTTGTAGAGAGAAGAAGAGTTTTGCCGCCAAAATGGTTGTAAATATTTTAGAGGTTACAAATGTTCTCTCTTAACTTTAGCCAAGCGATTAAATATCAAGTTTTGTATAGTTTTATAATTACCTAAACACATTATTATTGAAAAAATTATTGTAGAAAGTAAAGCATTTGGTTTTCCTTAAGGCTATCATTTATTGAACTTTTAAAAGTTTAAAGACATGGTTTTGCACTAAAATGAGAGAAAAATGACCAAACCATTAAACATAATTGTATTAACCGGTATCTATTTGTAAGAATAAAAAAGACAAAGGTGACAGTCTTGATTATCACGGGAGACTTAAGAAGTGTGATCGACTAATGAAAAGAAAACTTGGGTACCCGGTTTAATATGAAAGTCATAGAAAGACAAAGTTACTTTCTCGGATTGGAGTTAAAATATGAACCAAATGGGATTTTGCTTCACCAACACAAATATTCGGTTGAGCCATTAAGCAGACTCAGAATGACGAGCTGTAAGCCGATGATCCCAATGGAGACCAATGTACACCTTTGGGTCGACGAATGAAGAAGTGAATAGACACAACTATATATCAAAAAATGATGGGAAGTTTCATTTAATGCTTAGTAAACCGGATATTGCGTATGCAATAGGAGTGTTAAGTCGGTTCATTTTGAAAGGCATTAAGGAATGCTAAAGGAACACCTGGTTTCAGAGTCATGTTTAAGAGGGAGTCGAAAATCGAATTAATGGGCATCGCGGTTATTATGCCCGAGACTTAACTACCCGCCGATCAACAACCAGGTATGCATTTTTTGGTGGGGTCAGGAGCTATAACACAGCAAAAGCCACCAAGTGTCTCGTACTGAAGCCGAGTATATTGTGGCAACAATGGCAGCTCAAGAGCACGCGTAGCTAGTAAAGTTGAAGTACACTATCATTTTGTTAGAGAAAAGGTACTTAATTGTTAAAGTTGAAGTTCACACTATCATTTCATTAGAGAAAAGATACTTAATTGTTAAATCAGATTGGAGTATGCTGAAATAAATTATCTAGAAGCCGATATGTTCACCAAATCGTTGGCGAGTGAGGATGGTGAAATACCAATGATATCATGATGAAGAATGCAAGTGTACATTGGGAGAGGGAGAGGAGAGGGAGAGAGAGTATTAAACGAGGACAACACTTCTAGATAAGAGTGGTTTGGTTTGACCTCATAGTATGACTTTGAGGAGATCTGATCAATGGATTATTATTTGGGAACATTATGGATCTAGTCCTTTGACCAACTTATTTTACAAAAATGAACATTGAAAACTTGATTTTACAAATTTATTAAACCAATACGAGCTCACCATATGTCCATTTCTCTCCTAGTTAATGAGAAAAAGTGCAACTTTCTCGTCCAAAAATTAAATGAAAAAAGTAATAAAAAAATAATATTTATATGATTCTCGCTGACTTAGCAAGAAACTATCGGCTTTGCTCGCCGGTTTTAAAAATATAATGAATTCTCCCTCAATTTAAAGAAAATCAAAATTATTTTATTTTCATTAAAAAAGAAACAAAATCCATTAAAAATAATTTTTTTTAAAACAAAATTTGTAGTTTTCAAATTCAAGTTATAATATAAAAAATTTAGATAATTATTAAGAAAGTTAATTACCTTCTTTATAACAACTACCTTTAAAAATTTTAATGGATTAACTTCATTTAGGCATTCAAATTTTAAAAACTTTAAATCTTTTATTTTTTACTTAAAAATTATAAAGGCATTTGTTATAAAGAAGGTAATTAACTTTCTTAAAAATTATTTAAATTTTTTTATATTATGATTTGAATATGAAAACTTCAATTTTTATGTTTTGTAAATTTTTTTATTTTTAATTGATTTATGATCTTTTTATATGAAAACAAAATATTTTTTTAAATTTAGTGAGAATGTATTTTTTTTAATACCGGCGAGAAAAGCCCACAAATTCTCGTTGAGTCAACGAGAATCATATAAAATATTGATATTTTTTAATTTTAATTTAATTTTGGCTAGAAATTCACAATTTTTTCTCCAACTAGGCGAGAAAGTAACATATGGAGGGCTCCTATTGGTTTAATAAATTTGTAAAACCCATTTTTCAATTTTTATTTTGGTAAGGTGAGTTGGTCAGATGGCTAGATTCGTAATTATCCCTTATTATTTTTATATTTACTTTGTTTTGAATTTACAGTTAAAATTCAAGTTTTAAATCATGTAATTTGCGGGTATTATATAAACCCGACTATGGTTTTGTTTAATCGTATCTTTTTTCGTTTGCTGATTAATAAGGAAAGAGTCACTCACATATTTTAGCAATATCGATCGTGCCTTGATTGTTGGATTTGATTACCGAATTCATTTGTTCAAATGTACGCAACACTTAACATATATAACTTAAAGTTATCCTATGCTCTATAACAAAAACAAATACAATTATAGTTGATATTATTCATCTCATAGAGACGAAAATAACTCTTATTTCCCTACAAATTGCCCATCTTAACGACATAAACAAGACGAACCATCATATACTTGTTACCTTAACACCAATTATTACTCCCTCAACCTTTCGTATTTTTGCTTGTCTGATTGTCCTGTAGCTGCGTATGTGCCCAAAATTCCAGCACAACAAGTGAAACAAGCACAACCCGCACACAATAATTCATCTGCACTTAGAAAACGGTTGTTAGATGAGCTTCATGTGAAAATTAAGGTCGCAAGAAGATATCTACTATTTAAATTATTATAGTATATTAAAAACTAAGTTAAACTTTTATATTTTACATTTTGTTCAAAAAACTTACTTTTGCGTTTTATACTTGGCAACAAAACTTTCAACTTTTGTCACAAGCAACCAAACTTAGTTTTTCCTTTTATATTTTGACCATCAAACTTATAAAAACCAACTTAAAATTTTTGTCATTTATACTTTGACCATCAAACTTATAAAAACCAACTTAAATTT